>NC_135211.1:38598445-38618445 GCF_052324685.1 Brachyhypopomus gauderio | reverse complement strand
CACAATACACAACTCAAAACAGTAACTCACATAAAGAGCTCATAATCCTGTAATGTTTACAGAGCGCATAATCCTGTAATGTTTACAGAGCA
This sequence comes from Brachyhypopomus gauderio, assembly GCF_052324685.1. Lineage (NCBI taxonomy): Eukaryota > Metazoa > Chordata > Actinopteri > Gymnotiformes > Hypopomidae > Brachyhypopomus > Brachyhypopomus gauderio. The sequence goes on along the minus strand of NC_135211.1, from coordinate 38,618,353 downwards.
CATAATCCCGTAATGTTTACAGAGCACATAATCCCGTAATGCTAGATTACGTCAGCACTTCCAAATCTGCTGTTTCTCTACTGTAACACAAGGACTGATTGGTAGTGACTGGTACCACTTAAACTGGAGGTGGGGGTTGATGGGTAAAATTTTAAATGGGTGTGGGGGCTGATGGGTACCAGTTAGTTAAATTGGTTATGAATATTGATGAAGATTGATGTGTGTGTGTGTGTGTGTGTGTGTGTGTGTGTGTGTGTGTGTGTGTGTGTGTGTGTGTGTGGTGTGTGTGTGTGTGTGTGTGTGTGTGTGTGTGTGTGTGTGTGTGTGTGTGTGTGTGTGTGTGTGTGTTCTCTAGCTTCAAGTGAAAGAGGAAACACTTGTTCAGTCTCATCAGTTCCAATATGTACAAACACTGCTGAAACAACCTCCTGAACAGTAAGGACACACACACACACACACATATACACACACACCAGAGGTGGAAAGAGTACTGAAAAATTGTAATTGAGTAAAAGTATCATTACTTTGCATAAACTCTACTCAGAGTAAAAGTAAAATTACCCATCTCAAAATTTACTCGAGTAAAAGTACAAAATTACTTCATTTAAAATGTAATTTGAGTAAAAGTTACTTAGTTACTTTCAGTTATTTAATGCATGTATGAATCATGAACCAAATTCAACACAAGTTGTTTTAATCGATTTCAAAGTGTATTTAAGTGCACATCCACACTTGCAAAAAGATCAGCTGGGCTCAGGAACATACATCCTCACAGCACAAGGACAGTCACAACCTGTACCACAATAAAGTGCGGACAACACTATAAGAATAAAGAAGTTTAAATTACAAATTATTCAAAAAACAAAATGCACACAAAATTAAGTGCCCACAAGATGCCAAAAATCAAACTAAAATGCAACAGGATTCCACTACTCACAATAAAATGCCCACAGGATCCCACATCAAAAATTTAAAAATGCTCATAGGATCCCACAATTCAAAAGTAAGTGCTCACAGGATCCAACTATTCAAAATACAGTGCCCACCGGATCCCACTATTCACAATAAAATGCCCACAGTTTGCCACAACTCAAAATAAAATATAAAATGACCACAGGATCCCACATCTCAAAATAAAACAAAATGCGCACAGGATTCCACTATTTAAAACGCTTACAGGATCCAACTATTCAAAATACAGTGCCCACAGGATTCCACTTTTCACAATAAAATGTCCACAGGATCCCACAGAACCTGATAGATAGAAGATTTAAAGATAGAACAATCTCATCCTTTTGGAAAAAAGTGCACCAGATTACGACCTGATTATGAGAAAATCAATCAATATTTTTTACTCAGTAATGTGAGGGCATTCAAATGTAGTGAAGTAAAACTACTTGGGTCAAAATTTACTCAAGTAAAAGTAAAAATTACTTATTTCAAAAACTACTCAGAAAATTACAAATTACTCATAAAAAGTACTCAATTACAGTAATTTGAGTAAATGAAATTAGTTACTTTCCACCCCTGACACACACACACACACACACACACACACACACACACACATACACACACACACACACACACACACACACACACACACACACACACACACACACACACACACACACACACACACACACACACACAAATTCTGACCCCTGTACATCACTCCAGGTCAGTGAGGAAGAGTTGGTTCAGGATGAAGATATACGACTGGGATCCTTATTTCAAATTCCCAAACAGGATGATCGGCACAGCAGTTATCTCCCTCATCGGACTCTACACGGTGTGTGTGTGTGTATGTGTTCTACAGATGACTCTAAGGGACTATGGTCTCAGTGGTTATGTGTTCAGTGAGCTGGTGTATGCGTGTGTGGTGTGTGTGTGTGTGTGTGTGTGTGTGTGTGTGTGTGTGTGTGTGTGTGTGTGTGTGTGTGTGTGTGTGTGTGTGTTCTACAGATGACTCTAGGGGACTATGGTCTCAGTGGTTATGTGTTCAGTGAGCTGGAGTCTCTGTCCAGTTCTCTGGAGCAGCTGGTTCAGTCCTCTAATGACACTAATAACCTGTTTGCCAAGGTCCTGCCCTACCTGGACGAATTTGGCCATGTGGCAAAGAGTGAGACACATTTATATCTCCCTCACTATCTGTCTGTCTGTCTGACTCTCTGTGTAACTCTCTGCCTGTCTGTATCTCTGTATGTCTGACTCTCTGTCTGATTTTCTGCCTTTCTGTCTCTCTGTATGTTTGACTCTCTGCCTGCCTGTATGACTTTCTGTATGTTTGACTCTCTGTCTGTCCCTCTGCCTGTCTGTCTCTCTGTCTGTCTTTGTCTGACTCTTTGTCCATCTGTCTCTCTGACTGTAAATGTCTCTTTTTTCTTTGCTTTTCTTGTCATGTTTTTCTCCTGTTTTGAATGTTTTGAATTGTAATGCTGAAATGTGCCTATAATGCTCTAAATGTGATGTTGTTTCTTCATTTGTAAACAAGTGTTTGTTTGTTGCTCAGAGACCTGGCTTGTCACAATACCACTGACATCTCTGACGTCCGTAACCTACACGTTTCACGTGTTGGCCTGCTACAGGTGTGCAACTAACTCTTTCTTTCTTAGAACAGCTGAAATGATCAACTTACTGAGACATTTAGGCTCTGACTAACAGTTGCTGTTATTGGTGCTTTTGACAGGAAGCACATTAGACGCTTGTGGTCAGGGGAGAGAAACTTCCTACCTGAGAGGTTTCATAAACCAAGCTCTGCTATTAGTGTGGTGAGAGTGTGTAGCAGGAATAAAATATGTGTTAATTTCACTGAAAACTAGAAAAATGTTTAAGAAATGTTCTAACTGCTAATGAATTATAATTGAATGATCTCTGCTCCTGCAGGCCGCCATAACGAGATATTCTGGCTGGCAAATCGCATTTACACTGTGGGGTGAGTGAGCGTTTCTTAATCTCATATGCAGTCAGAGTGTGTGCTGTCTAAATCAACAATCCATCACAAGACTTCGCAGCCCGTGGCTGAGTTAAGGCCTCTTTTCTTGTTCATTCACCAGTGTGGTTTCCTAGTCTTCCACAAATCTCCCAGAATTCAACACAAGTTTTTATTTTTAAGTTGCAAAGATATGTTTCTTCCTGCCTACTGTAAAAAAAACGAAATCTCCCAGAGTTAATTTGATAAATAGCTAAACTGGAGATGCTGTAGTCTCCAGAAGAGAGGAAGGACTTTGAAATGCAGGACGTGTTCCTCTCTAACTGCTCGAGTACAGTTTACAATCATTATACAGTTTTGAGGCGCCATCTAGTGTCCAGAGTGAGCACTGCAACACGGACGAATCCGTGCGCTTCAGCAGCGACAGGGTGACGTTTCCCTGGTCCCAGTCCCTGGTGACTGAACTCGGTGTAATTATCAGCCCCTCTAGTCATGACCATGGCACTACTGTAGTGCAAGCATGCTACAGATAATTCAGTTTAACACTGTAGTGTACAGGTGGATTTTTTACTGAACTGCCTATGCATTAATTAACACTAGCCAGTATTAATATCCTTAACAGAGGTGCACATTCCAGGTTCAGAAGGTAAAAGTCCTCACCAGGATTTTGCTCAAGCTTGCTGGATTTTCTCATTAGTGCAATCCAGGTAAAATTAGTGGATGTGATATAAAGACTGATGGATGTGTTGGTTGTTTCCCTGATGTGTGTGAGTGGTGTCGGTGTGTTGAGTGTCTGTGTCTGACCACTGCAGGGTACCTGATGTGTGTGAGTGGTGTCGGTGTGTTGAGTGTCTGTGTCTCACCACTGCAGGGTACCTGATGTGTGTGAGTGGTGTCGGTGTGTTGAGGGTCTGTGTCTCACCACTGCAGGGTACCTGATGTGTGTGAGTGGTGTCGGTGTGTTGAGGGTCTGTGTCTCCCCACTGCAGGGTACCTGATGTGTGTGAGTGGTGTCGGTGTGTTGAGTGTCTGTGTCTCACCACTGCAGGGTACCTGATGTGTGTGAGTGGTGTCGGTGTGTTGAGGGTCTGTGTCTCCCCACTGCAGGGTACCTGATGTGTGTGAGTGGTGTCGGTGTGTTGAGGGTCTGTGTCTCCCCACTGCAGGGTACCTGATGTGTGTGAGTGGTGTCGGTGTGTTGAGGGTCTGTGTCTCCCCACTGCAGGGTACCTGATCATGCACTTTGTCCAGTTCATGTTTGCACTCCTGTTTGTGTATTTGGTGGTGCTGCCCATCCAGAAAGGAGGGTTCCTCCCCTGGTTCTCCAAGCTGGCCATCCTACTGTGAGTCTGGGTTACCCTCCCCACCCATATGTACCCCAATCTCTGCTCTTGGACCTGCTCTCAGTGTGACTTTGGTAGCAGGAGAGCTGATCTGAACTCTACTCTCAACTCTGTGTCCACAGGCTGACCATCTTCTTTGTGGTTGCGGTAGTGGTGGTGCAGATTGTGTTGGTTCAGATCTTCTTCCTGCAGGACAAACTCTCCCCGGAGGACAAGCAGAAGCCGCTGGCCCTCAACAACAGGTGACCAATGGTGTGACTCTACAGCCCAGCCGCTCACGTGTCTGTCAGCAACGGTGTGACTGTACAGCCCAGCCGCTCACATGTCTGTCAGCGACGGTGTGACTGTACAGCCCAGCCGCTCACGTGTCTGTCAGCGACGGTGTGACTGTACAGCCCAGCCGCTCACGTGTCTGTCAGCGACGGTGTGACTGTACAGCCCAGCCGCTCACGTGTCTGTCAGCGACGGTGTGACTGTACAGCCCAGCCGCTCACGTGTCTGTCAGCAACGGTGTGACTGTACACCGGAGACAGAACAGATTTAAATATATAAAATATATTCTGTCTCCTGCAGAAAAGCTTTCCACAGCTTCAACTATTTCTTCTTCTTCTACAACGCCATTATGGGTCTCAGCAACTGCATCTTGCGTCTGGTCAGCAGCTGCATTGTGGGTACCTGGCTGGTGTCACGCATCGACCGGACCATCATGCAACGGGGCTACGAACCCATGGATCCAGGTCAAATTAGATGGCTAAAAGCTGCTCTTTTAGACTGATCTGAGACCAGTTTTATTACCTACATTGTAACGTTAAGACTGAAGTTAAGGCTCAGTGGTGAAAGTGATCATGAACAAATCCATAATGGAGGAGAGTCACAGCTTTCATGAGTGAAATGATTCACATTATTCTCTTAGTCTTATTAACAAAAAAAAGGTTATGACCCAAGTATACTTTTAGAAAATAAGTTAGACAAAATGTTTCAGCAGAATTCATCCACTGCAGCATCCACTGATTGATTGCATTCATTCATTCATTCATTCATTTGTTCATTCATTCGTTTGTTTGTTCATTCGTTCATTCTGTAGGTTACGTGACATGGATAGGAATGATAACAGCGGATCATTACCATAGCAACCCAGTTATGGTCTGTTTCTGCCACTTGCTGCTTAAACAGATTGTGGAGAGACGAGAACCTGTGAATACGTATTCACAGTTTGACAACACAGGTCAGTGACCACACACACACACACGCACACACACAACACACAGGTCATTGACCACACACACACACACACACAACACAACACACAGGTCAGTGACCACACACACACACACACACACAAAACACAGGTCATTGACCACACACACACACACACACACACACACACACACACACACACAACACACACACACACACACACAACACAGGTCAGTGACCACACACACGCAGAAACACACATTTAATTAGACCAGATTACATCTCTCTTTTTCTCTGCTGTTCCTCAGACTGTCCAGCAGGGGGCAGGATTCGCACTCGCTGGCTTCTTTTCTACACGCTACTGAAGAACCCAGAACTCATTCGTCTCAGGAAGCGGCAGCGTGACATCCTGGATCCGCTCGCGCTGGCCTGGGTTATGACGTCACACACCGAGGCAGCAGGCCCACCAATCAGATCAGTGATCGATATTCCAGATCCCAGCATCCCACAATAAGAACTCGTAGGATTTTCATTGTTTTCAGTGGGGGTCATATGGAAAAAAGAGCTGGGGACTCTCTAGATACCCTATCACCCCCACTAATGACCCCTGTATACACCACCAGGCCTGTGTCAGTGAGCGAGAGCACAGAGGCCACAATATGGACCAAATCACGTTGGACTTTTGGCATTTTGAAACTGATGTCTGTGATAATTAAAGTTGGTGGGACATTTAGGTTTGTCAGATGATTGCACTTATTTGCAGTACATTGGCTTAGGTGGTGATGTTTTTTTAGGTAGAGTTCAAGCTTTGCAATAAAATACTCCTGGACCAATGGGATTAGAGAGACTGTGACTTGCTCTTGGCATTTTTTGCCACAGAAATATCAGAAAATTGACTACAATATCCATCATGCAATAGTAGAGACAGCTAATAACTAAGGTGATGCCTCACAGTTTTACCTGTGTTACCTTTCTACCTTGCATTCACAAGTCATCCAAACTACAGTCAGATTTGTAATTTTGGTTGATATGTTGGTCACAGTAAATTAACAATGTGTACGTAAATCAGTGTCCAGGATGTTAGCCCAGTACCTGCTGAAAACCACAAGCATCTGTTAAAATACCCCAGTATGATATATAAGTAAATATAGTTAGCACATCCACTCACTGTCGCGCACTGGTCGGAATTTTATATTTATTATACACACATACAATTTTGTTTCGTGTTGCAGCTTGGCCATGGAGGGACGTTATTGTGGTTCAGTGTATATATATAGCTGAAATGACAATAAAAAACGTACTGACTTGAAACTTTGATGATATAATTTAGTAGCTACTATGTGTTTCAGTTAATTAGTTCCTTAAAATATCTGCTGGCATATTACTTGAAAATAATATAATAGCCTACATATAACGTACGTGTACTTTAATGCGTCTGTACAGCAAGAATGTGAAGCGAATTTATTTTTATTTGTTCTGTATTGTTTTGTCTGTTTGGTTTTGTGTCACACGCATACTTCGTTATGAAACCGCTTTAAAAAATCGTTTTAATTGAGCCCTTAAACTCAACTCAACTCAATTTTATTTATAAAGCACTCATATATTTATAAAGTAAACTGAATACAGGACTGTGTTTGGTAGTGCAGCTCCTTTCCCAGTTTAATCTGGTTTATTATATTGGTCCGGTGTGTCTGACCTTCACCTTTAACCTTGGTAATGACGTCAGCGCGGAGCGCGCCTGAGCGACCGAGTTTGAGGTAAATTTAACTGAAGTGAGGTGAAGCGTTTAAGACCTTGTGTGGCCCAGTTGGTGTTTTCAGACAAATATACACGTCGCCACGAACAAAACCCGAGTGTACATTATATAACATTTAATTAAATAATAGTGTACACGCTTAATTTGGTATTTTATGTAATCTAAAGTCGCTGTTAGCTGTTGGCTAGCGGACTAGCGTTAGCTGGGTTAGCTAGCTCACGCGCCGACGTGGGCGGATTCCCGCTCTTTTCACGCGATTTTTTCACTCGGATTCCCGCTCTTTTCCCGTCACGCGCGTGTAACGTTTTTCACGCGGATTCCCGCTCTTTTCCGTCACGCGCGTGTAACGTTTTCCACGCGGATTCCCGCTCTTTTCCGTCACGCGCGTGTAACGGTTTTTCACGCGGTTTGTGTGGTTTTGCCGAGGCGGCGCGAGCGGGATGGCGGACGCGGAGCTGCTGAAGAAGGTGCTGCGAGCCGTGCTGCAGAGCAGCAAGAGCGGCGTGGCCCTGGCGCGGCTGGCGGCGGACTACCGCGCCTTCACCGGGGAGGCGATCCCGCACCGGGAGCTGGGCCACCCCAGCCTGGAGGGCTTCCTGCGCAGCATCCCGGGCGTGGTGCGCCTGGAGCGGAGCCGCGGCGGGGAGGTGAGTCTTTACACCGACACGAAGTGTTTGGGGCATTTAGGGTTGAACATGTGAAGATGGGACTTTATAGGCCTTCTGTTAGTTGTCCATCCAAATGTCGTGCATTTTCAAAATTCGTGGTGTGTGGTTTTGTTTGGTAGGTGGTGTGTGTGTGTGTGTGTGTGTTGGGTTGTTTGTGTGTAATGTAGTGTTGTGGTTTTGTTTGGTAGGTGGTGTGTGTGTTGGGTTGTTTGTGTGTAATGTAGTGTTGTGGTTTTGTTTGGTAGGTGGTTTGTGTGTGTTGGGTTGTTTGTGTGTAATGTAGTGTTGTGGTTTTGTTTGGTAAGTGTGTGTTGGGTCGTTTGTGTATAACGTAGTGTTGTGTGGTTTGTTTGGTAGGTGGTGTGTGTGTGTAATGTAGTGTTGTGGTTTTGTTTGGTAGGTGTGTGATGTGTCGTTTGTGTAATGTAGAGTTGTGTGGTTTGTTTGGTAGGTGGTGTGTGTAGGGTTGTTTTGTGTAACAGTGTTGTGTGGGTTTGTTTGGTAGGTGTGTGCTGGGGCGTTTGTGTAACATAGTGTTGTGATGTGTTTGGTAGGTGGTGTGTGTTGGGTTGTTTTGTGTAACATAGTGTTGTGATGTATTTGGTAGGTGGTGTGTTTTGCGGCTGTGTGTGAGGACACTGCACACATCGCTGAACTGGTGTCCCGTCAGAAGAGCTCAAAGAAGACTCCAAACTGCAGGACGAGCTCCTCCCACGTCCTGACGTGCCACATGCGAGCCAGACCCCCTTCTCTCTTCACACACAGTGGTAAAACACACAGTGGTCTGGTGATCTGGTGTTTTAAACGATGCTCTGGTGTTTGTTAATGATGTTTGTGTTCTGGTGTTTGTTAATGATGTTTGTGTTCTGGTGTTTGTTAATGATGTTTGTGTTCTGGTGTTTGTCGTTGATGGTGTTTGTATTTGTGTTCTGGTGTTTGTGAAGCTAAGCCCCGCTCATCATTGCGGCAGCCCAGTCACATGACCCATCCCATGCAGGCCTTGCGTTCTGGTTTTCACGGAGACCAGCGCACCAGCCTGCCCACCAGCACAAGTCGCGGCCCCCAGGTCAAAAAGCCCACAGGGTTAGTGTCGCCCTGCTGAATATGCAAGCATGAGTTAAACGTTTTTCTTCTCGACTCCAGGGTCTAAAGGGCTGTCTGACATCCTCTCTCCCTCTCATCCAGTTTCGTTCTCTGTGATGAGTTCTTCTGTTTAGAAAACTAAAACGTTCTGAAATTAGATAGGATACCCTTCGTTTTTGTCAATTCATTTGTAAGTCTTGTGGACTAGAAGTTTTATATTAGCTGGCAGAAGCGTACGACACTTCATGGTCCGTCACGTCTCTTGTTTAGAGCTCCTGCTCGCCATGCTAGCCTGCAAAATTACGACAACTAAAGTTGGGAGAAAACGACGAGTCCTGTATGGGGTTTTTTAATATGACTATGAGAAAGACTACATGTCTTTTAGTGGAAACAGGTGATAATAATAATAAGTTCCATTTGTATAGCGCCTTTCAAGATGCTCAAGGACGCTTTCCAGATGCAAAAACCAAAATACGCAAACTAACAAACAATACAAAAAATACAAAACAGGCAACACCAATACAAACAGATTAAATAAATTGAAGCCGGGCTAGGATGAAGAGTTTAGGTGAAAATATTGAGAAAACAGGTGAGGTTTTAGCTGTGTTTTGAATGAATTGAGAGATGAAGAGAGATGGAGTGATGGCGGGAGAGAGTTCCAAAGTGTTGGGGCAGCCACACTGAATGATCGACCCCCCATAGTGCTTAACTTATACCTAGGAACAACAAGGAGACCGGTGTCAGAGGAACGCAGACTACGTGGTGGGACATAATGGTGGAGGAGGTTGGCCAGATATAAGGGTGCCGCACCAGCGAGTGTTTTAAATGTAAGCACTAGGAGTTTATACTGGATATGCAGGTGTACAGGGAGCCAGTGGAGACGTTCTAATACTGGTGTTATATGCTCGTATTTTCTGGTTTGAGATAAAACACGAGCAGCAGCATTCTGAACAGACTGAAGGGGTCGATAAATAGGAAGTGAACCAGGAGAGGACTGTACCAGAGAGACCTAAATCACCAAGCCATGAAAGGAGAGTTGTATGATTAACAGTGTCAAAGGCAGCAGTAAGATCAAGGAGTAGAAGAATGGATGCGTAGCCCTTGTCAGAAGAAAGAAGAAGATCATTAAGTACGTAAATGAGTGATGTCTGTGCTATGCTGAGCACGGAAACCAGACTGAAAGATCTCGAAGAGATCATTAGAAGACATGAACTGGAGTAACTGGGAGGCAACAACACGTTCTAGAATTTTTTATAGAAATGGGAGGTTTGATATCGGTCTATAAATGCCTAAAATTTTAGTGTCCAAATTCTGTGTTTTGATAACTGGGGTTATGGCAGATGTTTTTAACTCTACAGGAATGTGTCCAGAGGTGAGAGAGAGATTAACTATATGACAGATAGAGGGAGCAAGTGAAGAGACGCCCTGTTTGAGCAGAAATGTAGGGACAGGATCCAGGATTGAGGTAGTTGACTTGGCGCTGGTGAGATGTCTGGCTATAAGATCAGAGTTAACTATTGAAAAGGAGGAGAGAGACTGAGGAGGGGGCAGGGTAGTAGTCAAGGAGGAAGAGGAGAGAGAGGAATTGTGTGACTGGTGCTTCAACAAATCCTGATAAATAAGGGACACTTTCTGATTAAAGAAATTAAGAAATTCATTGCACCGATCAGTTGTGGGGGAAGGGGACAATGATGAGGGACGCAGAAGGTTATTAACAATCTTGAAAAGTCGCTTGGGGTCAGAGCCAGCGCTGTTTATTGCTGATGTGTAGTGAAGTGTACGGGCTTTATTTAAAGCATAAAATATATGGAGTAGTTCTCAAGAGGAAAAACCCCACGAATATCAAAGCTCCCACAATAGGGCTAACTGCCAATACCTTGACAAGCTAGCGCCTCTGAGTAGGTCAGCCGAAAGAGAAGCACCGTCCTGGCTAGGTAGCACTGGGAAGGAGAACCATAATGGACCGTTTTCACCAGTGATCAAATAGTTGCTGGTTAGTTAATATGCAGAAAAATCACAAGCGGTTGGATGCACTAGTTAATGTGTTGAGACTGGATGTAAACACGACTCGATTGCCTTCAAAACGTTTGGCTTTTCACACCAACCAAAATATGACGCTCCTATGTTCGTGTCTGTCCTAGTCTGGCAATTTTCAGCAGCAATATTACACATTTTGAATTTAAGGCTTCTATCTTGTGGACTGTTGGTTGTTCAACAGTAATTGAATGCATTTTTTAAATGATATCTTTTGATGAGTTTTTATTACACAATATTTACTTTAAACTTTTTGAATCCTGCACCTGACAAATAACCCAAAGTATTAAAAAAAAACTAGGGGTGGGCATAGATTAATTTTTTAAATCTAGATTAATCTCACTGAAATCTTGAAATTAATCTATATTAAAATGGCTCATATGCATACCCAAGTAATGACAAAGTCAGTTTTTGAGATAGGGTTTCTTAATACAGAGGGTGCATTAGACCAGGGGCTCATCTCCTGTTTCCAAAATGCATCAATGACTGCTTGAGGAAGCTGTTTTACTTTGATACTTGAAGAAAAAAAACATGCTCAATAAAATGGAGGCTACTCATGTTCAACGGTTTATTCAGTTAAACATGAATTTGTAAGCCTACATACTGTACATTAAACCCTATACTGCGCATGACTTCCTTTGACGCTAGGCACCCCAATGGCTGCATTTCTGAGCGAATGGTGCTAGTACACTTCAACACTAGATATCTCAAGTTGTACATATAGGAAAATGATCATTCAGGGCTCAAACTGAAGAAGACAGTTAGGCCAACATATTGATTCATCTCTAGGCTTATATTTGCATAATTGTTGTTTTATTTGAGAGCTTATATTACAGAAGAACATGGCCAAAAAAAAACTTGAACTTGAGCTTGAACTTGAAATTGACCAGTATGTATATTCACTAGTGCTGTCAATTCCAGGTGCCGCGATTAAAAGTCCTCACCAGGATTTTGCTCAAGCTTGCTAGATTTTCTAATTACCAATCCAGGTAAAACTAGTGGAATCAACACAATCCAGGAAGCCAGAGCAAAATTCTGGTGAGGACTTTTAATCGCGGCACCTGGAATTGACAGCACTAATATTCACATAGTTATTCCAATCTGTCTATAAATTTGCAATATATTTCGCTATGGTCTTTTCTAATAACACAGAAAAAATTGAGCAAATCCATGCAAGCATTGCAAATTTATTCCACTTTGTCCAAGGGCAGTCATGGCCTAGTGGTTAGGGAACTGGTCTTGTGACCAGAGGGTCTTGGGTTCGATTCCCAGACCTGAGGCCATGACTGAGGTGCCCCTGAGCAAGGCCCTTAACCCTCAATTGCTCACTTGTATTAAAAAAAAAAAAAAAGAGAGATAAAAATGTAAGTTGATCTGGATAAGGGCGTCTGCCAAATGCCGTAAATGTATGTCAAGTTCAACTTTCCAGTGTCCAAATATGCTAAGTATGAGACACACCCGGTACACACCCTTAGCCAACCAAGCTAACATGCTAACAAATTCCATACACGAAACCGAGGAGCTATTTCAAACAACAACGAAGCACATATTACAGAAAGACCAGAAAAATCCAATGAATAAATTCCATGTCCAAATATGAACAGTACGTTATGATATTTATGTCCAATATAGTTTGACAGGGTAAGCTAAGCATACGTCGCCAACTCTGGTAGCATCCGACACGATACCGAGTACTCCAGCACTCAAAAGCTCCAATACTGTTTGTAATCTAATGTTTAGTATTAGATTATATATTTTGTACAAAATCGCTTATGAAAAATTATCCATTTTTACTCACGAGTACGTAGAATCGCGTCATAGCCCGTGTTCATTCCCACTTCCGGGTTGGCGAAAATTCCGAAAATTGCTCATATATTCCATAAAAAGTAATCCTTTTATTTTCTGTGATGTTCAAAAGTATCCACAATCAGAATAAAAAGGAACAAAATGATCCATGACTGCGTCAGTTTCGTCAAACGGTGTTACCTACAGTGTGTTCTGGGGAGCTTAGGTTAGCAAAGGTTAGCTTATGTTGCTATGTTAGCGGACCCACATTGGAAATGAACCGCGACTTTCCGAGGGCTCAATTTAAAAATATAATTGACCAATCATGTCAAACGAGGGCTGGTTCGCTTCAGAAGGAAGTAAACTATTGGTTAGAACATCTTTCAATCACTTCTAAGGCGCCAGATTGTCTCAGTAGGCTGATTGGTGAGCCCACCCCCCTTCCCCTTCGCACCTCGCCGGGGAGAGGTTGTAAAACCTGTCATTCAAAGTCACTACCCCCTTCAGACCAATAAAAACCACTCAAATCAAAGCAGAACTGCTGCAGCTTTGTAATAAGAGGTCAAATCAGCTTTCAAAACGCTTCGGTGACGCTTAGGGGGCAGATTTGTCGGAGCGTCTCATCCAGGAAGTGGATTACGCACAATTTTGCAGTGAGGTGAGCAAGCTTTTTAAGGTACTTAACAACAATGGATATACGATGTTAAGGTCTTAAATTAAAGCCTTATTAGTATACGATTTTGAGGTGACAAAACATTAAGACATCTCACATCATAAATATGTTTTTAAACGGATATGTCGGGAGACACCCCCCCCCAACTTCAAAGCCGGATATCTCGCGATCGGCTGCACGTAGACGGCTGAAACTCGGTAGGCATTTAGATGGCATAGGAAATTTTGAATTTATCGCTTTTGTTCGGAGATTCATTAATGTTTAATATGTTTTATAAGGCCATAAAGGAGCTGGGCCCGCCGGTGGGCCCACTAGGGGGCGCTTCTGCAATAACATGTTTATTCAGCTAAACATGATACTTGAAATGTAAGCCAACATTTAGTACATTTACTCTCACGGACGTAATTTGGGGGGGACTTTTTCAAAAGCCGATTTTGGTCCTCTGCAGTTTTAACGGTTAAAAAGAAATATTTAAATAGCGACGAATTTAGAGCTAGGACCATGCAGAAAACGACCGCTCCGGTAACACTTTACGTTCCTAAAAATGAGTTTTCCATGAAGCAAACCTGGCAACCTCGTGGCTCCATCCAAATCATACGTAAACACACGTACAATTTGTAATTCACAGGTTTGAAAACTCGTTCTTGCCCCTACTGTGCAATTTGGTTAGGAATACAGCCGAGCTAAACTATCAAGGTGAAAGTCATCATAGTTTGCTTACCCATTTTGACCCAGTTCCCAACCCAACTTTAAGAATAGATTAACGGCGATAATTTTTATATCGCCCGATAAGAGTATCAAATTAACGAACGCCGTTAAAGGCCCACCACTAAAAAAAACTAATACTAGAGCTAATGAAAACTAAACTAAAACTAAGCTTTAAGAAAATAATTAAAACTAATAAAAACTAGCAAACGTGCTCTAAAAACTAATTAAAACTAACTGAATGTATGTAGATATAAGGCCATTCGCATGTATGTAATGTCTGCTAGTGCGTCAGCGCTTTTGATGTATTTGACACACCGTCATTTTAGGAATACTGGATTATGGTTTTTAGCAGTATGAACACAGTCATCACAAACGTGGGAGTTTTCTTGCTGTCCTCACAACACTCAGAACTCTTCCCACAACTCTTTGCTTGTTTAGTTTACGACTACAACACTAATGCATGAAGGTAGTTGTAGTTGATTTTAGCAGTTGGGATGCTCCTTCTTGAAGGAGCTGCCAGTGTAGTTGTGGAGTCAGTGGTGTTTTGTGACTGGTCTGGGTCCTGCTGTCTGAGAGCGGCAGGACTTCATGTGTGTTTGTTGTAATTGGCTCCACTGATCCCAGGTCAGTTGGGAGCCCCGCTGTTCCCAAGAAGTTCCCACAAGACAGAACCACTCATCTGTCCAGAAATTGTGCAGGTAAAGCACGCACAGTGACGAACGCCTCCCCCCCACACACACACACAACCAGCTGCTGTGCCATGTTGTCGTGCTGATTGTTGGTTTGCCTGTAGGTGGCGCTGCAGTGCAGGTGGCAGTGGGCAGCGGTGACCTTGCGCTGGTCCAGACCCGCCTCTCACAGCTCCTCCAAACCCACAACAGTGGCGTGTGGCTCTCCAAGCTAGCGCAGCTTTACCGGGACACCTTCCACCAGGAGCTGTCCTCACACGCACTGGCACTGCTGGAGACCTGGACGCACGTCTGCACGGTGAGGACACACGTGCACTCTCACCCCCGTGAGCCTCACGCCGATTAACCCCGTCATGCCCGGGAGGCCTCTGTTGTGAAGGTGGTGTCATTGTCTTCCGTTCAGGTGGAGAAAGCAGGCGGCACTAACGTAGTTGGGCGTCTGGTCTACCCCGCTACGCTGGCACCCCAGAAGTTCCCTCAAAACCTCCCCCTAAAACCCCTCACACTCAGACTTTCTATCCCACAATCCCCAACTTCTCCTACCCATAACACCCGGAGTCCAACAGCCCTGAAACCTGCCAGTCCTGTACTTGTCTCTCCATCTCTGCCAAAGAGCCCCGTGTCCCAGCTGAGCCCCGCCCTCCCAGGCCCCACCCCTCTGAATCGCTCGCTGCTGACCCCGCCCTCCACTCCGCCCCCTCCGACCCCGGTGCCTCCGGACATAAAGCAGAAGCTCCAGGAACTGCTGAGCAAGTACAGCCATGGCCTGTGGGTGCACGGCCTGCCACGCCTCTTCCAGGAGGCCTTCGGGTGAGACTGAGCCCCCGCACACCCGAGCCCCCGCACACCTGAGCCCCCCCCACACCTGCATTGCCACACATTTCCTAATTCATTTGTTCATTAAAATGTCTGTTTCCCCCAGGTGTGACTTACCTCAGCAGGTTCTTGATGACCTGTCCGTGCTGGCTGATATCTGTGTGGTGGAGTACCCCATGCCCCACAACCGGAGCAAGGCCATCCTCTACGCCCTGCCCTCCCACAGCCAGACCGAGCCCCGCCCACAACCACGCCCCCTGCTCATCGCCTGCTCCGGCATCCTGCAAGTGCCCGCCCTGCCGCAGCCAAAGGAGGAGTTTCCGTCTGTGCTGGTGATGGAGGCCAATAGTACCAACAACCTGGTGTTCAGGTAAAGAGTCGCCGTGTCACCAGGTCACGCAGCAGACGGCCAGTGTGAGCGCTCGCGTCGTTTAGTGGAGAATTAACTAATGGTTTCAGTTCAACTTTAAGGGGTGGTTGATGAATGTCAGGTGTGTGTGGGTTTGTAGATATGTTGGTGAGGATTATATTGTGTGTGTGGGGTGGGTATGTAGGTGAGGGTTATATTGTATGTGTGCGTGTGTGTAGGTATGTAGGTGAGGGTTATATTGTGTGTGTGTGTGTGTGTGTGTGTGTGTGTAGGTATGTAGGTGAGGGTTATATTGTGTGTGTGTGTGTGTGTGTGTGTAGGTATGTAGGTGAGGGTTATATTTTGTGTGTGTAGGTATGTAGGGGATGGTTATTCTCGGGCCCTGGAGAACCTGGAGAAGGCCATGTTGGCATTTTACTGTGGTGACGGTGTGAGCTGTACCATTCCCTCTCCTACGGTTGGTCAGCTGGTGGCGGTCGCCACGGAGGATGATGTGGTGCTCCGCGCCCAGGTACACGGGGTCACAGCGGACGGTGTTCAGGTACGTGTGGAGGTGTGGCAGAGGTGTAGCAGTGTCTGCCGGACCATGGAGTGCTTTAAAGGACATTTGAGTAGGACCTGTTACTTGGTATGTCCAGGTGTTGTGTGTGGATCATGGCTTCTCAGATGTGGTGAGCAAGGAGAAGCTTCTTCAGCTGACGGAGAGGTTCCTCACACTGCCGTTCCAGGCCACCAGTGGAAGACTAGCAGGTAGCCCTCGCCTGAAACTCAGCGCTGACTGGGTCCTTCACGTTTTGGGTGGTGGTGCCTGTGATAATGACGTGTAATGTTCCTGAGGTCTGGAGCCATTCAGTGAGGACCCCGCGGTCCTGAAGACTCTGGAGTCGTTTGCGAGTGGCCGCACGCTATTGGCCGAGTTCGTGGAGCGGGAGGCCACGCCCCTGCTGGTGCTGTACGACACGTCTCAGCAGACGGACGTCAACGTCAATGCAGCGTGCCTTCAGGCCCTGCAGGACAGGAGCATGGAGAACCCCCTGCAGGTGAGCTCCGCCCCTCTCTCCACCCCCTGCAGGCGAGCCCCCCCCCAATCTTCACGCTGGTCCTCCTTCTCCATCCCTGCAGGTCAACAGCTCGTACGCAGATGTGTGTGTGACCAACCTGTGTTCGGACGGCACCCTGTTCTGCCAGCTACCGTCCCGCGGCATGGCCAAACTGCAGGATGTCCTGGACAAGCTGGAGTCCTACCTACATTCTCAGGTACCCGCCCCTCACGCCATCGTCACGGAGACGCCACCTGGGCTTTGGGTTTCAGTTATGCATATTAATAGGTCGTCTTAACAGACGAACGGTCTCCCTCCACAGTTTACGTGTCATTAAGAAATATGTGAAATACAGTTGTGGTCAAAAGTTTACATACACTTGTAAAAAACATAATGTTATGGCTGTCTTGAGTTTTCAATAAGTTCTACAACTCTTATTTTTCTGTGATAGAGTGATCGGAACACATACATGTTTGTCACAAAAAACAGTCATAAAATTTGGTTCTTTCATAAATTTATTATGGGTCTGCTGAAAATGTCACCAAATCTGCTGGGTCAAAAATATACATACAGCAACAAAATTTGTCAATTTTGGTGATGTAGCGAGTTGTGTCAATCAAATTAGCTTCATGTCATGGCCTCTTCACTTCTTGTAAGTGATTCTGATTGACTACAGCTGTTGACTTCTCATGAGCCCATTTAAATAGGGCTCATTTGACCCAGTGATTAGACTCAGCTACAAAAGCTACAATGGGAAAGTCAAAGGAACTCAGTGTGGATCTGAAAAAGCGAATTATTGACTTGAACAAGTCAGGGAAGTCACTTGGAGCCATTTCAAAGCAGCTACAGGTCCCAAGAGCAACTGTGCAGACAATTATACGCAAGTACAAAGTGCATGGAACAGTTGTGTCACTGCCACGATCAGGAAGAAAACGCAAGCTATCACATGCTGCCGAGAGGAGATTGGTCAGGATGGTCAAGAGTCAACCAAGAATCACCAAGAAGCAGGTCTGCAAGGATTTGGAAGCTGATGGAACACAGGTGTCAGTCTCCACAGTCAAGCGTGTTTTACATCGCCATGGACTGAGAGGCTGCCGTGCAAGAAAGAAGCCCTTGCTCCAGAAAAGGCACCTTAAGACTCGGCTGAAGTTTGCTGCTGATCACATGGACAAAGATAAAACCTTCTGGAGGAAAGTTCTCTGGTCAGACGAAACAAAAATTGAGCTGTTTGGCCACAACACCCAGCAATATGTTTGGAGGAGAAAAGGTGAGGCCTTTAATCCCAGGAACACCATGCCTACTGTCAAGCATGGTGGTGGTAGTATTATGCTCTGGGGATGTTTTGCTGCCAGTGGAACTGGTTCTTTGCAGAAAGTAAATGGGATAATGAAGAAGGAGGATTACCTCCAAATTCTGCAGGAAAACTTAAAACCATCAGCCCGAAGGTTGGGTCTTGGGCGCAGTTGGGTGTTCCAACAAGACAATGACCCAAAACACACATCAAAAGTGGTAAAGGAATGGCTAAACCAGGCTAGAATTAAGGTTTTAGAATGGCCTTCCCAAAGTCCTGACTTAAACCCCATTGAGAACATGTGGACAGTGCTAAAGAAACAGGTTCATGCAAGAAAACCATCACATTTAGCTGAACTGCACCAATTCTGTCAAGAAGAGTGGTCAAACATTCGACCTGAAGCTTGCCAGGAGCTTGTGGATGGCTACCAAAAGCGCCTAGTTGCCGTGAAAATGGCCAAGGGACATGTAACCAAATACTAATGTTGCTGTATGTATATTTTTGACCCAGCAGATTTGGTGACATTTTCAGCAGACCCATAATAAATTTATGAAAGAACCAAATTTTATGACTGTTTTTTGTGACAAACATGTATGTGTTCCGATCACTCTATCACAGAAAAATAAGAGTTGTAGAACTTATTGAAAACTCAAGACAGCCATAACATTATGTTTTTTACAAGTGTATGTAAACTTTTGACCACAACTGTATAAGAAAAATGTGTGTACAGGTGTTGATAGTCAGTCAGATGGCCGTCAGCTAGTGTTGGGCATTATACTGGTTTGCACCAAAAACCGGTGTTTATTTTTGTTATCATAAGAATTTTTCATATACCGGCCACACCGGTTTAAATAACCTTCACGGAACACAGCACGGTCGTTAATTGTTTCTCAGGGGATGCTTTTTATTGCTGCGTAAACAGAGCAATTAAAGTGCAACAGAGCGCAAATCTAGCTTGCTGAAAACGAGGGACGTTTTGAACCACAAATTCTCCCGAACATTGAAGTTAAAAGAGGATGCCCCAAAGGAACTTTTGCCAAAGAAAAGAGTCGTGTCTGTTGTCAGGAAGTACATAAGGAAGTTTTAAAGGTCGGACGTGGACCAAACAGTCACTTACTGCAAATGCTGTCGAGCAAAAGTTGTCATGGCTGGTGGTAACAAGATCGATCTGCTGCACCACCCATAAAGCTGCTCAACTTGACGCATCGTGGCAGACGCGATGGTCCGCAGCGAAAATTATGCAATCGCGGTGGCTCCGCTGTGTTTGCCCCAAGTCATGTTTGCAGGGTTCATACATCTTTACAAGGTGGAATTCAAGCACTTGTACGGCACTTTCATGGTCCATTTTAATATTTTCCTGCACCTTCAGTTTAATTAAGTTACACATTTATACAAATACACATATGGTCGAAATGATTCAAAATAGTTCGCTTTTTATCACATTAAAAGAGATGGTACCGTCTCCCCAGTATTCGACCACTTTTATTATTTATTTGTTTAAAAATTGTTATTTAATTAAAGGT
>NC_135211.1:38588445-38590945 GCF_052324685.1 Brachyhypopomus gauderio | reverse complement strand
GCAGCTGGGGGTTTAATCTGGGACTGTGGGTGTAGACGTGTGGTTCTGGGTCCCGTGTGCGGTGCCGTGAGTGTGTGGACCTGTAGTGTGTGGACCTGTAGTGTGTGGACCTGTAGTGTGTGGACCTGTAGTGTGTGGACCTGTAGTGTGTGGACCTGTAGTGTGTGGACCTGTAGTGTGAGGATCTGTAGTGTGAGGATCTGTAGTGTGTGGTGTGTGTTCTCCTCACACTAGTTCATTAAAGTTCATGTTTCCGTTTGTGTGTCTAACCTGCCTCTGTGTGCTGGTGTTTGGTATTTACTATTAAACTAAATCAATCATCGCCTCCTTGTCATTGGTCTCCTCCCACCTTGGAACGGCGCGCGCGCGCGCACCCGCGAGTGACGTCACTTGACTGACAGGTCCCGGCTGGAGGGGGGGGGCGGGGCCGCCACTTCGCGTCTGCGGGCAGAAGCGCTCGGTGCCACCGGCTACGGGACGTTTCTGAAGTTGGAAGATAAACCCAAGCACCGGAGTACCGGCGGGGTTTGAGTGTCCGGTACCGGGAGGTCGGAGCGCGCCGGTCCGGTGTGGAGGGATCTAGCGGTACCGAGAATCATCCATATGTGGTCAAAGTATTCGAGTATTTCAGCCCGCCGCTATTAATAGACCCGCCCGAGGTGAGTGACCCGCACGGCTGTCCGTCCGCTCCCGTCTTTATCCCCGTTAAACTCCGCGAGGTTCGCTCCGGGTTCCGGTTAAACGGGCAGGATATCGTGTCGCCGGGTCCGTTTAACTTGTGCGTGAAAGAAGCTGCAGCGGGAATGCAGTGGTGATGAACGGTGTTAAAGTACCGACTACGACCTGAACATTTGACACCACAGTCCGGGTGGAGCGACGTGTTGGGTCCGGACGGGCCGGGCGGCTCTGATTAACTACACAAAGTCCTTTGAAGGACTGCGGTGTACCGACGGGACCTTTAACGGGCTTCTGCGTTTCTACCAGTCTTTAACTGGGTGCGTGTTTGACTGCTGGTGAATATTTATACTCTGTTACTTTATGAACCTCTGACATTCTCGCAGGAATCTCAGCGTATTTACTCTGGTGTGTGTGCGTGTGCAGATTTAGGTGCCGCTATTCGCCACAGTTTTCCGTTTTATTTGGCTTGACCCATGACCTTCGTCTGTTGTTTCGGAGTTAAACAAGGCGCCCGATCTAAAAATACTCCATGTGTGCGCCGTGACAGCCGCTCTTTCTCCACCGCTTTATACGGCTATCTTTATTTAACATAGCCTATAGTACACATCGTTTACAGTACAAGGGCAATCAAACTAAAGTCCACCGAGTTGCTTTGATTTTAAGTGAATATGTAGTGCTTGGGATTGTGGATTTTTTAGTTTTTTGTTTGTT
Source organism: Brachyhypopomus gauderio (assembly GCF_052324685.1). Taxonomy (NCBI): domain Eukaryota; kingdom Metazoa; phylum Chordata; class Actinopteri; order Gymnotiformes; family Hypopomidae; genus Brachyhypopomus; species Brachyhypopomus gauderio. The sequence continues at coordinate 38,589,556 of NC_135211.1, read as the reverse complement.
TGGCTATTGGCCATTAATACCATAAACAGTTCATTAGTTGCTAAGTCGTGTTTGTTCACCTACAGGTACTGAGAGGGCGACACGTAGCTGTCTTTGCATATATGCCAATTCTACTTCCCTTGCTTTCCCTCTTTCCTCTTTTTCTTCCTCTCTCTCTCTCCCTCCTTCCAAACCTGCAGCCGTCATGTCGTTCCGTAAGGAGATGGAGAAGTATAGGGACGTCGACGAGGACGAGCTGCTGCAGACGCTGAGTGAAGAGGAGCTGAGCAGACTGGAAGACGAACTCCTGGAGCTCGACCCTGATGTAAGAGTCTTACCAAGTCTTATGGAGTCATACGGAGTCTTATGAAGCCTTATGAAGCATTTTGGGTGGGCCAGGTCTGCTGAACCACACACACGAGGTTTTGCTTATGGTGGCTGTAGTGTTGTGTTGTAGCAGCTGGGGTCGCTGGCCAGGGCCGGCGCCACGGGGGGGCGAATGGGGGCGTCGCCCCCTCAGGCGAGGTGTCCCGCCCCCTCAATGTAAAAAATAAGACCCATTTATTTTACAACAATCGCTACATGGTGCCCCCTCGGCCGCTCGACAATCGTTACACGCCATCTCCCGCTCAACAACTTACGTTCGCACCCCCGAAATTTTCTGACGCCCCCTCACTGTATATGTTCTGGCGCCGGCCCTGTCGCTGGCCCTAGACGACAGAATGTGAAGTGTCTCTCGCTGCTCCTCCCAGTTCAATTTTAACTCCCCGGTGATGAAACAGACTGGTAATCAGGGCAGTGCGTCTCACGTGCTCCAAAACACGGCTGCCCTCACACTCAGATGCATCAGTAAGAGGGACTTTACTGTCCACTTACCAAAGACTCTCATCACCGCACTGTAGAAACGTCAATGAAACAACCAATTTATTGGCTTTTCAGTTATCACCACACAGACAGCATGGTTCACAGCTCCCAGCAGCTGACGGTGACAGGTTTGACTTACGGGGTTCCTCTCTGAATGTGATGATTCAGATACGAGTTAGATGGTTTTACACTGGTTCAAAAGTAGGTGTGTGCCAGAACGAAGCCCCTGCTGGAGGAGCCGGGCTGTCTGATGGTGGTGTGAATGGTG
>NC_135211.1:38563770-38582945 GCF_052324685.1 Brachyhypopomus gauderio | reverse complement strand
CATTTGACCTCACCTTCAACCCATCCACTGCGACTCATAGAGCAGGCAACATTCTGGACCTGGTCTTTACACGAGACACTGGAACATCGGACATCACAGTCACCCCCACTCCACCTGTCAGACCATCACCTTCTATCCTTTTCTTTCCCCCTCCCTGCCATCTCCACTCACACTTCCCCTGTACATTCTTCTTACTTTCACCCAAGTTTGCGCTCCATCAATCCCTCAACCCTTGCTGCCACTATTTTGTCCTCCCTTCCTCATCAGAATTGTCTGTCTTTTCTCTCGCTGGACACAATTACTGATACTTTCCTCTCTACGCTCTCTTCATCCATCAATCTTCTGTGTCCTCCCCTCCCCCAGACTTAAGAGATCTGTTCCATCCACCCCCTGGCTAACTGAAGTGCTTCGCAGCCACAGGAGAGATCTAAGAACTGCAGAGAGGAGGTGGAAGAGAAGTCGCCTAGATTCAGACCTCCGCTCGTATCAATCTCTCCTTTTAAAGTTCTCACTGGAAGTCACATCAGCAAAGTCGGCCTACTACAGAAAGAAATTTGAATCATCTTCATCCAACCCATGCAAGCTATTCAGTATTTTTTTCTTCACTCCTTAACCCTCCCTCACCCCCTCCTCCATCCTCTCTCACACCTGAGGATTTTGTCATCGTCTTTGAAGAGAAGATTGCAGCAGTCCGTCAGTCCTTCTCCCCAGCTCCCAACCTTCCTACTAGTATCTCCAACCCAACACTCAACTCCTTGGCTTCTTTCTCCCCTCTCTCCTCAGACAAGATACATCAACTTCTGACTTCTAGCAATCCTACTACATGCCCACTGGATCCAATTCCTTCCACTCTTTTCCAGAATATGTCAAAAAGATCTCCTTCCGTTCATCTCGGCAATCATCAACAACTCCTTAGTTTTGGGTCATGTGCCTACCGTGTTCAAGATGGCAAGGGTGGTACCAATCTTGAAAAAAGCAACACTTGACACCTCTGACATGAACTACAGACCAGTATCACTTCTTTCTTTTCTATCAAAAACTCTGGAGCGAGCAGTCTATGACCAATTATCTCTCTTCCTCACCCAGAACCAACTCCATGATCCTAATCAGTCTGGCTTCAAACCGGCACACTAAACAGAAACTGCCCTCAAAGCAGTGACGGACACGCTCCATGCTGCCAAGGTTAACAAGCTATCATCAGTTTTAATTCTTCTAGATCTTTCTGCAGCCTTTGACACTGTCAGCCACAACATCCTCCTCTCTGTTCTTTCTAGCCTAGGTGTGACTGGCTCTGCTTGTAAATGGTTCCAGTCATATCTTGAAGACCTTTCCTATCAGGTAACATGGAGAGGATCTACATCCAATCCATGTAAACTTTCCACTGGTGTCCCCCAAGGCTCGGTCCTAGGCCCTCTTCTCTTCTCTTTATATACTCGTTCCCTTGGTGACATTATTTTGTCTCATGGTTTCTATTATCATTGTTATGCTGATGACACCCAGCTAATTCTTTCCTTCCCTCATTCTGACACCCAGGTCTCTATGCATAGCTCGGCATGCTTGGCAGATATTGCTTCATAGATGACTGCTCACCACTTGAAGCTCAACCCTAGCAAAACTGAGCTTTTGTACATTCCAGGAACCCCAAACCCACACAACGACCTCACAGTTTCCTTTGAGAACACCTTGTTAACACCATCAGAAACTGCTCGAAGCCTGGGTGTAACGTTGGACAATGAGTTGTCCTTCTCAACACGTTTCAAAGCTGACCAAATCCTGCAGATTTCTCCTCTGCAACATACGGAGAATACGACCCTTCATTTCACAGGAAGCTACTCAAGTGCTTGTGCAGTCTCTAGTAATCTCTAAGCTGGACTACTGTAATTCCCTACTTGCAGGTCTTCCTCTACGGGTCATCAGACCTCTACAACTAATTCAGAATGCTGCAGCACGACTGGTCTTCAATCTCCCCAAGTTCTCACATGTGACTCCTCTACTACGCTCTCTTCACTGGCTTCCAGTAGCGGCACTTTGATGCTTGCTTACAAAGCCAAAAATGGACTGGCCCCTCCCTACATGATGTCCATGGTAAAAAGCCGATCTGTACAGCGAACACTTAGAACCTCAAGCTTGGCTTGATTTGAAACTCCATGCTTAAAGTCTCATGGAAGGCAAAGCTCCAGACTATTCTCCGTCCTGGCTCCAAGATGGTGGAACGATCTTCCATTAGCTGCTAGGACTGCAGAGTCTATTGCTATCTTCAAGCGTAGACTGAAGACCCACCTGTTTGTTGAGTTCTTACCAGAGCACTAACTCAGCAGATACCACTTGCCTTTGTTCTTAAATTGTATGTCTGTCTATGGTTATGTGTGCTTCTTGGCAAATGTCTAACTTGCAAAACACTAGGTAATGATACTGACTCCTGTAGTTTAGTAGTAGTCTGACTCAATGGTGTCTTGAATTCTGGCCTATCCGTACTATTACCTAGGATGTATTCTGTGATCAGAAGCAAAGCACTTTGTAAGTCGTTCTGGAGCGTCTGCTAAATGCCGTAAATGTGTAATGTAGCTTCCTGATTGGTTAGGTGTGATCCAGTGTGCACAATATAAGCGAGTTCCAGACGAGCAGCCCAACGACACTGACGTAGAGGAAACGTTGGAGAGAGTGAAGATCAATGACCCAGACCTGGTGGAGGTCAACCTCAACAACATTAAGGTGCTGCTCAAACACACAGAGACACTCCGCACAGTCCGGCCTTTAGCACACACGCTTCTCCAGAGCAGCTAGCACAGCCAGGTCGCGGTCCAAAGAGACTGAGACAGAGGCACATTCAAGAGGTTACACTCTGTGTCAGGGTGCTCCTCACACACACACACACACACACATACACACACACACACACACACACGCACACATACACACAAACACACACTGTGGAGGTCAGTCTCTGTAATGTGGTTATAGTGTGTGTTGGTGGTATATACTGTATGAGGTATGTGTGGGTGGTGTGTATATGGGGTGGAGGTGTGGGTGGTATGTGTGGGTGGTGTGTATATGTGGAGGAGGTGTGTGTGTTTGGGCTGTAAGCCACTTGTGTTGTGGTGTTGTAGAACATCCCCATCACCACTCTAAAGACCTACGCACAAGCCCTGAAGGACAACACGGTTGTGGAGAAGCTCAGCATTGTGGGAACTCGTAGTAACGATCCTGTTGCCTTTGTGAGTCTCACACACACACACACACACACACACACATGCCATACACACACACACACATGCCATACACACGTACACATTATACACACATTGATTAGTCCTGTGAGTCTCTATATGTTAAGCTTGGTGCAGTATTTTGGTGTTTTTCTGTGTGTACATCCATGCACGACAACATAAACACTGCACATGCAAAAACACTTAAATATAAGTGCAAATATAAGCTCTTCCTTAACGTGTGTGCGTGCGTGCATGCGTGTGTGTGTGTGTGTGTGTGCGTGCGTGCGTGCGTGCGTGCGCGTGCATGTGCGTGTGTGCAGGCATTAGCCGATATGCTGCGGGTCAATTCCACTCTGAGGAGTCTCAATGTGGAGTCAAACTTCATCACAGGAGCTGGAGTCATTGCACTGGTGGAGGCACTTCAGCACAACACCACCCTGCAGGAGCTCAAGATTGATAACCAGGTACACCTCCACCCACCACCAACACACACACACACCTCCACCCACCACCAACACACACACACCTCCACCCACCGCCAACACACACACACCTCCACCCACCACCAACACACACACACCTCCACCCACCACCAACACACACACACCTCCACCCACCACCAACACACACACACCTCCACCCACCGCCAACACACACACACCTCCACCCACCGCCAACACACACACACCTCCACCCACCGCCAACACACACACACCTCCACCCACCACCACCAACACACACACACACACCTCCACCAACACACACACACCTCCACCCACCACCAACACACACACACACACCTCCACCCACCAGCAACATACACACACACCTCCACCCACCAGCAACACACACACACACCTCCACCCACCAGCAACACACACACACCTCCACTCACCGCCAACACACACACACCTCCACCCACCACCACCAACACACACACACACCTCCACCCACCACCAACACACACACACACACCTCCACCCACCACCAACACACACACACACACCTCCACCCACCGCCAACACACACACACCTCCACTCACCGCCAACACACACACACCTCCACCCACCACCACCAACACACACACACACCTCCACCCACCACCAACACACACACACACACCTCCACCCACCACCACCAACACACACACACACCTCCACCCACCACCAACACACACACACACACCTCCACCCACCAGCAACATACACACACACCTCCACCCACCAGCAACACACACACACACCTCCACCCACCAGCAACACACACACACCTCCACCCACCACCAACACACACACACCTCCACCCACCACCAACACACACACACCTCCGCCCACCAGCAACACACACACACCTCCGCCCACCAGCAACACACACACACCTTCGCCCACCACCGACACACACACACACCTCCGCCCACCACCGACACACACACCTCCGCCCACCACCGACACACACACCTCCGCACACCACCACCGACACACACACACACACACACACCTCCGCACACCACCACCGACACACACACACACACACACACCTCCACACACCACCAACGCATACACACACACACACACACCTCCGCCCACCACCAACGCACACACACACACCTCCACCCACCACCGACACACACACCTCCGCCCACCACCGACACACACACACACACACCTCCACACACCACCAACGCTTACACACACATCCACTAGAGGTGTCTCAAAAAATCGATTCATATATCAAAAATCGATTCTCATTTACTACGATTCAGAATCTGTTTTAAATGTCCCAAAATTGATTCTAAGTCGCATTACGTAATTACAAAATTACGCGAGACTTTACGCAGCAAGTTCTGGGACAATGTTTCAAAACAGATGGAGGAAATGGAGATAGATACTCAAATAAGTAAAGAGAAAGCATAACAGAGAGGTGGCGAGACACCTTCAAACGAGAAGCAATCACAGAGAAAGCAGACACTGGCTGAGAACGTACGCCAGTATAGTCTGGGACTGACTCTGGTGCCCCTAGCCACGGCTGGGGGAACTGCATCCGAGCCAGCCCTGACAGCTTGTAAAATGAAGCTCAAGAATTTTGGTAACAACAAAAAGCATTTTATTTTACCAAAGCACATTATTTTTTTTAATTAAATGTGAAAGACACTTTATTTTCTGTATTTGTCATTCTGTCTTGCAAAGCAGACTGTAGTAGATCATGCAGATTTTATAGACTTAAGCAGAAATTTATATAAATCGAATCGTTTTTTGAATCGAAAATCGATTTTGAATTGAATTGTGGCCCCCAAAATCGGAATCAAATCGTGATATAGTAAACGATTCCCACCCCTAACATCCACCCACCGCATGTGTGCGTGTGTGTGTGTGTGTGATAGAGCCAACCCCTAGGGAATAAGGTAGAAATGGAGATTGCCAGCATGTTGGAGAAGAACAGCACTTTGCTGAAGTTTGGATATCACTTCACCCAGCAGGGACCACGACTACGCTCCTCCAACGCCATGATGTACAACAATGACCTGGGTAACACACACACACACACACACATATATACACACACACACACATACATATATATATACACACACACATACATATATACACACACACACACTCACATACATATATATATACACACACATATATACACACACATATATACACACCCACATACATATATACACACACATACATATACACACACACACACACACACATATATATATATACACACACACACACATATATATATACACACACACACACATATACACATATACACACACACACATATACACACACACACATATACACACACACACATATACACACACACACACATATACACACACACACATATATATATACACACACACACACACACATATATACACATATACACACGCACACATATATACACATATACACACGCACACATGCATACACACACACACGCATGCTTGCGCACACACCTATATACACACACACACATGCACATACACACACGCACACACACCATGAGGAGTTTTGTCCCTTTTTTGTGTGTTTGTGTTGAGTAGTTATGTGATGAGTCTTGGAGGTGATGAGTATTAATCACAGTGAGCATGTGGTGTGTTTACTGCAGTGTGTGTGTGATGATGCGTTGCTGTGTGTGTGTGTTTGTAACTGATTGCAGTGCGTGTGGTTCGGTCAGACTCTGACGGTGTCGTTACCTTCGCCCTGTCCGTGCCCGAGCTGGAGAGAGCCTTCTGTAGAAAGTTCAAGTTCTCTTCCAAACCCAAGTAAAAGGACGGCCCCTTTTAAATCTGATGCTCCGCCTCTCCTTCGCTCTGACTTCCTCCTTCCTGTCTTCACTGCTTCACTTCCATTTCCTTCTCTTAGCAGAGCCACAACTACACCTGCTCACCTTGGCTCCTGGTGTAGGTCCTAAAACCTTAGTGTTAGCAAGCGTTAGCAATCTAAGCGGTAGCAAGCTAAGCGTTAGCAATCTAAGCGTTAGCAAGGTAAGCGTTAGCACTAGTGTTAGTTCTGTTGGCAACATTCTGGTCTCAATCTTTTGGTCCTGGAATTCCTCAAACCATTTCCAGATCACAAAAAAAAATCCCCAAAATGCAGATTAATCTAGTGGCCATCAGTTGCAATGAGCTTTGGGAGTGGAATCACGGTGTTATTTGAACAAATGTGTCTGCACAACCTTCATTTGCAGCTTACGAGTTTACATTGATTAGTTACACGTTGTTGTTACGTGTAGTTGAATATCAGACAAATGTGTTGCACTTACAGCAATTCTAACTACTGAACACTAACTGTACTGAGTACTGAGCACTAACTGTACTGAGTACTGAGCACTAACTGTACTGAGTACTGAGCACTAACTGTACTGAGTACTGAGCACTAACTGTACTGAGTAGTTGTGGACTGACACCTGTCCTCAGGTCAGTGTACTTTCTAGACAGGTCGAGCTAGAACGAGATGGTGAACATGCTAATCTGCATGCAGTTATGCTAATGTGGGCGTGGGCGTGGCCAGGCTTCGTCTGCCCTGCGCCCAGGCTTGGTTAACTGTGTCTTCTGGAGCATGGCTTTCCTGCACACGGTGTTCGTTGTGTGTGTGTGTGTGAGAGACTCCTTTTTCCAACATTCTGTCCTCCAGGCTTCCTGAGGACATCTGTGTCTTCAGGCTGAGACTCTTTGTCTGTTGCCATAGCACTGGTCTCTCATCCTCCGCCTGTGTGTCTCCTCCTTGGTGCTGTTTGCTTCCCGCGGTGCAGAACGTTGTCTTTCTGAGGACTGTTATAATGTTGTTTTTATATTCACACACTGGTTAAAACCCTGTTTCTCTCTTCCCCACCCCCGTCCTGGTGTCTAACTGCAGTCAGAAAGAGAAGGCTTGAAGAAGGCCCCTTCTTCCCAAAATGTCGGACAGACGTGTAGCAGGGAGTGCGGCAGTGATGGCGCCCTCTTCTGGTCTAGAGGTGTACAGCAGCCCATGTCTTCTCTTCTTCCTGATGTCTCTGGTGTCCATAATGTCTCACTGCACTTTCTACACACACACACACACACACACACACGTTTGGAACACTGTGGTACTAGACGAAATGCTCAAGTCTTCCAGGATCTGTGAGACTCTGAGGATCATAACACAGAGTGTTTCCCATTATAGCTGGTACCCTTGAACATGTACAGATCCTAAACTATATAATGTATTAATTTAACATATAACACAAAATCGCTGAGATATAAAATACAGTAAATATGCAGGTCTCATGGAATTCTCATGAGTAAGATGCTGAGATCATCTTGAGACTAGTCACTGAACATTTCTCACCTTCACTCTCCTGTCAGCCATTACAGTAAATAATGACATGCTGATCAAGAGGGTTCAGACGTGCTGATTTCTCCACCAACCCTTATGGTGCTCCACACCAGTACCACCAGTACCACCAGTGGTCTTTGGTGGTGAAACCAAAGAAAAAATTTTCTGCTTCGGCAGAACAATAAAGTTTTATTCTATTCTATTCTATTCTATTCTATTCTAACACCAGTACCAGCAGGGTTTCCTCAGGGCTGTGCTACGCCCGCTCTGTCTGGATCACAGTTACACACACACACACACACAGATATACTTGTGATTTTATTTTGAGAGTGGATGTGTTCAGTTCCTGGTTTTCCGTGTGTGGTCTGTTAACGTGTTCTCTGTACACCGTTAGTAAGTGTGGAAACACCTCAGTGGTGTTTACATAAAGATGTGGCACAGTGTTGTACATCAGTGTTTCTCCTGTCCTCTTATTTAAGTTCCATAGTAGTGTTGTCCTACATGTAGGGAGGTGTTCTTTTAGTCTCCGCCCTCCTTGTCTCTCCATCGCCTCTATCTCTCTCCCCCCTGTTTCTCTCTCCCTCTCCCCCTCCAGCTTCCCTCTCTCTCTCCCCCTCCATCCTCTGTTTCTCTCTCTCCCTCCTCCCCTCCATCCTCTTTCTCTTTTTCCTCCCTCTCCCCCCTCCAGCTTCCCTCTCCCCCCTCTAGCTTCCCTCTCCCCCTCTCTCTCTCCCTCTCTCTTCTCTCTCTCCCTCCCTCTCTCTTCTCTCTCTCTCCCTCTCTCTCCCTCCCTCTCTCCCTCCCTCTCTCTCTCCCTCTCTCTCTCCCTCTCTCTCTCTCCCACTCCCTCTCTCTCTTCTCTCTCTCTCCCTCTCTCTCTCTCCCTCTCTCTCTTCTCTCTCCCTCTCTCCCTCTCTCTCTACCTCTCCCTCTCTTCTCTCTCTCTCTCTTTCCCTCTCTCCCTCTCTCTCTCTCTCTCTCCCTCTCTCTCTCTCTCTCTCTCTCTCAGGTGTACAGTCATAACCTGACAGTAGAATTGATTAAACGTAGCCGTGAGCGTTGGTGCGGTGCAGATGCTCTGAGGGGTTCTGGGTACTGGGTCGGGCCTCAGGACGCAGGGGCACACGGAGAGAGTCCACACAGTCCTGTGTGGTGCGCTGGGGGACGAGGTGTAACTCAGGATATACTCCACTATACTCATTTGTCATCCAGACTTGGGTATACTCCACCTTACTCTGCTACACCCCCAGAACGCTACACTTTGCTGTAGTCCTCTGTAGTAAGTGGCTGTCTAAGCCGTTCTCTACCCTGCTGTGTTATAATTGCTACAGACCACTAGACTGTATCATTTTAATTAAAGATTTTTCAAGTCCGGATCCACACTCCAGTCCAGGATTTTGTAATGAGGGCTGGTTAACTGGGGTGGATGTAATTGGCTGATTCAGCACCTGGTGCTAAGGGAGGCTGTAAGTCCAGGAACAGGGAGGGCGGGGATTGAGATCCCTGTGTGCTGTGATATCAGTTAACCAACAGCCATAAGGAAACCCAGGACTGGATCTGGAGTGGAAGACCTCTGATGTGCAGTGTGCCGTGTTGTCCACTGGGTGGCGCCTCGCTCCACAGACTGCACTGGGAAACACACTTGTGCAAGGTTGCTGTTAATCTCCCAGTGTAAGGTCATGTCAGGTCACCTTACTGCTGTATTTTTGACTTAATAAAGATTGGAGTTGTGTGCAATTGTCATCTTGTGTTGATGGTCTTTGCATCTGTTTATGTAATTGGGGGGGGGGGGGGGGGGGGGGGTGGCAACAGTGACCCCTTGTGGCCACTGCATTATTTCAAGGTGCTTTAGAGAGCAGAACAGAACACACATATGGCAGTAGTTCAGAACGTATTCAGTAGGACACCTTTTGTGAAACAGATTTTTAGGGCTGTGTTTAATGGTATTAACCGACACAAATACATTAGTGTTTTTAAACCAGTCATTAAAAGCACAAGTGAAAGACACACACATAGAGCTGGGGGCACGGTGACCGTACATGACTGATGGGCGTATGGGTTGTATTGCATTAATGTCATCACTGCTGATTCCCTCTGTCTCACCACTGCCCTCTCCTCACATTTTAATCCCCACTGCTCACAAGCAGAAATTTTTATTGCTGAAAATGTTCCTAAACACAGTGCAGAAAAGTCTTGCGGAGTTCCAGACCAGAGGACGTAGAGTGCAGTTCCATCTCCGCCCTGAAACCCTCCGCCTCACCTGGCACAACTCCACGATTTAACAAACGTTCAGCCTCCGTCTGGACACCACCAGCCTAGAATGTTGACTTGTTTTCTAAACTTGAGAAAATGGCTCTCGTTTCTACACTGTGGAGGGGTCATGTGACCCAAATGTGTTTCACTGAGTTTAATTTGAAGCCCAAACGAATTCTGTGTTCAGAAATGCACATAAAGAGAATATGAAACTCGTTCTGTATGTCTGACCTCCTCCCCCCCATAACAGGGTGATGGTTTTAGCATACACAGCATACACAGTGGAAACGTGCGTGAAGTCTCTGCTCACAGCAGCGGTGCCAGAATGAGGCAGAAAGCAGTGATGTTAGATAAATAACATTCAGACAGATACAGAAAGTCCTACAGACAGACGATTCCAGACAGGCTAGTAAACCACATTTCATGCATACACTGTAGCTTACCGACGAGACGACGTACGAACGTGAAGGTTCGGGATTTCCCTTTGAAGATCAGATATGGCTTATATTCTGGAGCCTCTACACTCCTCTCTCATCTACAATCAGCTGCTAAGTGTATTTACAAATCAAAACGCTGAATTAAGGATGGTGTTGTCATGTGAGGTTCTGCAGTTTTGCGCCCTCTTCTGGTCGAAAGTGGAAGCACACATTGAAATTGTAATGACACCTAAATCTGCGCGAGGCAGCAAGTTACTTCTTCAGCATGTCCTGCAGCGGTCCAGGGAGGAACTTCATCACCGTATCCATGATGCTCTCCTCTTCCTCGTCTTCATCTCCACAGCCAGATGGCACCGCCTTCTTGGGGCGTGTCAGACTCCCTTCACTCGCCGCGTCCATGGCAGCCTGTGCCTCCGCCTCTGCCACCTCCTTCTTCTTCAGGCCGTACTGACAGGCAGGAAACACGGCACACGTGGGAACACGGCACACGTGGGAACACGGCACACGCGGGAACACGACACATGTGGGGACACGCGGGAACACAGCACACGTGGGAACACGGCACACATGGGGGCACAGCACACGTGGGAACATGCCACACATGCGGGAACACAGCACACGTGGGAACGTGCCACACACACGGGAACACAGCACACGTGGGAACATGCCACACATGGGAACAAGGCACACACGTGGGAACATGGCACACATGGGAAACATGCCGAAGACAAACACACAACACACACAGGAAACATGCCAACATAAACACAACACACACAGGAAACATGCCAACATAAACACAACACACAGAGGAAACACGTCAAACACGAAAACACAACATATAGAAAACACAGAAAACATGGTAAACACAAACACCATGCCGGAAGTCCCTGAATTGCTTCCTGGTTCATTCACAGCTGAACTACACTGCTAACACTGCTAACACAACTGATCTGACTTTGGCACTGAATTTCTGGAGTGTAGCACCTTCTCTCTGCTGGAGCTCTGAGGTCCGTGTCATTGTTTACAGTATGACCGATTTTACCTTATGCTCACGTCACATTGAGCATTCGTGTCTGTTTTTAAAGTTTCGACTTGTGTGCTTGTAAGCAGAAGCATCCAGAAGGTTGAAAACCTTGTGATGGTCTCTTAGGTGTTAGACTAGTGGTGTCCGTCCTTTGAGCTCTCAGTCAGCCTGAACACGGGCTGCTTCCTCACCAACGGAGCTGCTGCACTCCCACCTGCTGCCTGTAGCACTCACCTTGTCCCTGATGCCCTGCCTCATGACCTCCCGTTCGGCCTCCATCTTGGCGTATTTCTCCTTCCTCTCCTCCTCCTGCTGCCGCAGTGCTTCCTGTCTCTCCTCCTCCTTCTCCTTCTCCGCCTCGGGGTCCTTGTCCTCCTCTCCACCCAGCATCTTACCTACGTCGGGGGGCCCCCCTTCACACCACACCCACAACTGCTCTGTTACCACAGATGGAGGCACCCAGGAGCGTGCACGTTTATTGAAATACTGTCATAAACGTGCACGTGTAGTGAAATACTGTCATGAACATGCACGTTTATTGAAATACTGTCATAAACGTGCACGTGTAGTGAAATACTGTCATGAACATGCACGTTTATTGAAATACTGTCATAAACGTGCACGTGTAGTGAAATACTGTCATGAACATGCACGTTTATTGAAATACTGTCATAAATGTGCACGTGTAGTGAAATACTGTCATGAACGTGCACGTGTAGTGAAATACTGTCATGAACGTGCGCGTGTAGTGAAATACTGTCATGAACATGCACGTTTATTGAAATACTGTCATAAACGTTCACGTGTAGTGAAATACTGTCATGAACATGCACATTTATTGAAATACTGTCATAAACGTGCACGTGTAGTGAAATACTGTCATGAACGTGCGCGTTTAGTGAAATACTGTCATGAATGTGCACATGTAGAGAAATACTGTCATGAACGTGCACGTGTAGTGAAACACTGTCATGAACGTGCACGTGTAGTGAAATACTGTCATGAACGTGCGCGTGTGGTGAAATATTGTTAACATTTTGCTGTGAGATGAAGTTCACTTGTGTATCTTCCACTGCCATCAGTCTCTCTGTAATGGGAAACATGCTCAGGTCTCTCTCACTCGCTCTCACTCTCTTATTCTCTCTCTCACTCTCTCTCTCACTCTCTCACTCCTTCTCACTCTCTCTCTCTCAATTAAGTTTTATTCAACAATGCTTTATTGGCATGAATGTAATAAAAATAAACTGTTGTCAAAGCAGTTAACAGAAAGCACGTTGTTATAAAGATAACAAAGATAAGAGAGAGACAGTATTATAGACTTTATAGAGTATTATAGAGTTATAGGTTGGAATATAGCACTAGAAAGTTTGTTGTTTACAGATTACTAATCAATAAAGAAAAGAAAAAGTAAAAATAGCCTAAATGATTTCTAAATATTTAATAATCAATAATCATGTTTGTTCTCACTGGTTGTTTAATAATCATGTTTGTTTGTTCTCACTGGTTGTTTAATAATCATGTTTGATTGTTCTCACTGGTTGTTTAATAATCATGTTTGATTGTTCTCACTGGTTGTTTAATAATCATATTTGTTTGTTCTCACTGGTTGTTTAATAATCATGTTTGATTGTTCTCACTGGTTGTTTAATAATCATATTAACAGAAAGCACGTTGTTATAAAGATAACAAAGATAAGAGAGAGACAGTATTATAGACTTTATAGAGTATTATAGAGTTATAGGTTGGAATATAGCACTAGAAAGTTTGTTGTTTACAGATTACTAATCAATAAAGAAAAGAAAAAGTAAAAATAGCCTAAATGATTTCTAAATATTTAATAATCAATAATCATGTTTGTTCTCACTGGTTGTTTAATAATCATGTTTGTTTGTTCTCACTGGTTGTTTAATAATCATGTTTGATTGTTCTCACTGGTTGTTTAATAATCATGTTTGATTGTTCTCACTGGTTGTTTAATAATCATATTTGTTTGTTCTCACTGGTTTTTTAATAATCATGTTTGATTGTCCTCACTGGTTGTTTAATAATCATGTTTGATTGTTCTCACTGGCTGTTTAATAATCATGTTTGTTCTCACTGGTTGTTTAATAATCATGTTTGATTGTTCTCACTGTTTGTTTAATAATCATGTTTGATTGTTCTCACTGGTTGTTTAATAATCATGTTTGATTGTTCTCACTGGTTGTTTAATAATCATGTTTGTTTGTTCTCACTGGTTGTTTAATAATCATGTTTGTCCTCACTGGTTGTTTAATAATCATGTTTGTTTGTCCTCACTGGTTGTTTAATAATAATGTTTGATTGTTCTCACTGGTTGTTTAATAATCATGTTTGATTGTTCTCACTGGTTGTTTAATAATCATGTTTGTCCTCACTGGTTGTTTAATAATCATGTTTGATTGTTCTCACTGGTTGTTTAATAATCATGTTTGATTGTCCTCACTGTTTGTTTAATAATCATGGTTGATTGTTCTCACTGGTTGTTTAATAATCATGTTTGATTGTCCTCACTGGTTGTTTAATAATCATGTTTGTTTGTTCTCACTGGTTGTTTAATAATCATGTTTGTCCTCACTGGTTGTTTAATAATCGTGTTTGTCCTCACTGGTTGTTTAATAATCATGTTTGATTGTTCTCACTGGTTGTTTAATAATCATATTTGATTGTTCTCACTGGTTGTTTAATAATCATGTTTGTCCTCACTGGTTGTTTAATAATCATGTTTGTCCTCACTGGTTGTTTAATAATCATGTTTGATTGTCCTCACTGGTTGTTTAATAATCATGTTTGATTGTTCTCATTGGTTGTTTAATAATCATGTTTGTTTGTTCTCACTGGTTGTTTAATAATCATGTTTGATTGTCCTCACTGGTTGTTTAATAATCATGTTTGATTGTTCTCACTGGTTGTTTAATAATCATGTTTGATTGTTCTCACTGGTTGTTTAATAAGCATGTTTGTTTGTTCTCACTGGTTGTTTAATAATCATGTTTGATTGTTCTCACTGGTTGTTTAATAATCATGTTTGTTTGTTCTCACTGGTTGTTTAATAATCATGTTTGATTGTCCTCACTGGTTGTTTAATAATCATGTTTGATTGTCCTCACTGGTTGTTTAATAATCATGTTTGATTGTTCTCACTGGTTGTTTAATAATCATGTTTGATTGTCCTCACTGGTTGTTTAATAATCATGTTTGTTTGTTCTCACTGGTTGTTTAATAATCATGTTTGTCCTCACTGGTTGTTTAATAATCATGTTTGTCCTCACTGGTTGTTTAATAATCATGTTTGTTTGTTCTCACTGGTGCTAATAATAATAATAATAATAATAATAGTAATAATAATACTAATAATAATAATTATTATTATTATTATTATGACACATATGGTGGTGTGTGTGTGATCAGTTCACTCTTCTCTCTTAATATGTATGGAAGTGTCTCAGTGTCACTGCAGTGCTGGAACTCAGGGGAGATGCTCATTACTTTATTATAGAATTCCCTTCTAATGGCATCACTCTCACACTCTCTCACACACTCTCACTCTCGCACGCTCTCACACACTTTCTCTCTCTCACACACTCTCACTCTCACACACACTCTCACTGTCACACTCTCTCACTCTCGCACGCTCTCACACACTTTCTCTCTCTCACACACTCTCACTCTCACACCCTCTCACACACATTCTCTCACACACACTCTCTCACTCTCACACACTTTCTCTCACACACACACTCTCTCTCACTCTCACACACACTTTCTCTCTCACACACACACTCTCACACTCTTACTCTCACACTCTCACTCTCACAAACTCTCACACACACTTTCTCTCTCACACACACACGCTCACTTTCTCTCACTCTCACACACACTCTCTCACTCGGCACCAGATTAGTGCAGTGTGACATTAATTATTATTAATTATTAATTCATGCATCTTCAAGCGTACATTTTTGTCAGTCAGCCATGAGTGTAGCACATTGTCATGCAGACCGTTTTGAGAATATTGTGTTTTTTTTACGGTGATGTTATGTTTCCTAGCAGGACGAGTTGTTATCAGGTCAAACAGATTTTTACACTCTGTATATAGTGTGAATTATTGCTGTTACATCTCCACTCTTTCACTGTGGAGAGGTTTCATCTGTACGTTCCTCTCCAGAAGGCCTGAGGTCTGCAGTGACCTCTGACTCCTGCAACGCCTCATCAGATTTATAGGCTGGCTGGTTTGCTCCGCTCAGGGGCGGGAGTGTAGAAGTTCTTCTCTGGATTTGATAGGCCCGAATAAAAGATTGGCTTTTATTTTTAAATACATTCTTTTTCCATAAAGGGAAATATTCATTCCATGTCATATTAAGTGCCGTAACTAACCTCTGCAGGACGAGCATTATTAACTGCCGTTTTATTCATTCGTAAGACTCAGCAGAAAATACTCGTTTATAAAGCACGACGCGCGACGGTTGACGTTCAGGACGCATTTTAAGAAGAGAACCTATGAGCACGCGCCATGTATTCACTGCGATATTAATCACATTTCAATGAAAGGAGCTTCCCTTCAGCACGCTGACCGGGTTTATCTCCTGCTGTTCGGCCTCACGGTGGCGCTCCATCTCTAACCAGCCCAGTAACCCACAGATAATCGGTTCGGGAGAGTTAAGCCGCGTCTTTACTGAAGTGAGCGTCGCGTGAGAAATCTCAAGTGTGGTGTGTATTTCCTGTTTTACACTAGGGTTAGGGTTACCATCTTGGTTAGCTCTATTCATTCGTCCAAACGAGAGCACAGCAGCGTAATGACGGCGTGGCCAAGAAGTCACGGTGGACTTTTGTGATGTCCGGTGCGTTTTTGCGCAGTGCAGCGCCAAACGCACGAGGTCCGCACAAAGTGCACGCGTACAGGCCTTAAGCACGAGCTCACTTCACAAAGTCAGTCAGGCCCAACGGGGTGTGCCTCACCCACATACCTGAAGTCTTTCTCTCACTCTTCTGTGCTGCGTTTGCTCGCTTGGGTGCAAACCCGTGAGGCCTCGCCAAAAATAAGAGGGAATGGTAGAACTATCTTGAGAAAAGAGGTGAAGTAGGACTAAAGGCAGAACCTCCCGCGCTGATTCTGTTCTTCTGTTTCTGCGTACTCAGCGAAACGAGGCTGTATGTGACGGATCTGGAGAGACACGGAGTGTTTGTACTTTATTCTGTCCTTATGTGAGAGCTGGTTTAAACCCAGACGGCTGCATGCACGGTGTCTGTGTTGAAATAGGCGCCGTGCCGACCGGACCGCGCCGTTTAGTGTCGTTTTGTGTCGTTTACAACAGATGTTCTTCTGTGAATTAACGATAATGACACCACGACATGTGGTTTAATTAACCCCGTTACAGCAGGAGCTCATCATCTGTAACGGGGTGGGGGGTGTAAACCTGCTGACACCCCTCCGGTCAGGTGTGCCCGGGTTTGTCCGTCACTGCAGTATCACGGTTACTGGCGCCGGACCATCACCGCCGTCACCGACACGCGCTCTCGCTGGCGCGAGGATCCACAAACGCGCTGATGCAAATATTCACGCCGCAATATCACCGGGAGCACGTGTGCGCGCGCGCGCGTGCCCGCCACACGCACAACCGGACAAACAGATCGGTCGTGTGCTCGCGCGTTAGGAAAGTGAGCAGTGCGGACACACCAAACGCTTCTACATTCGTCAACGTTATTTTCGGCGTCTACACGTTCAGTGTTTTTATTTGATTGCACGTTCGTTATCAGAGCGCGTGCACGTTTGTCACGGGAGCAGATGCCGCGCGATGCTCGAGGCTGCTGACAGCGACGGTGTTTCCCAACATCGATGTGCGGCGCGCACGGGGCAGAAATGACTCCAGGCGCGTGCACTGCGGTTGTGTCCTCCACCGCACGTGACAGCTGCACCACGCTCCCGTTGAGCGGTTCATGAAACGTCTCCACCGGTGCCGCAGCACGCCGCGGTACCGAACTGCTGACACGAATCATTCACCGCAACTTTTTACCGCTCGGCCACACACACACACACACACACACACACACACACACACACACACACTCTCACACACACACACACACACACACACACACACACACACACACACACACACACACACACACACACACACTCACCTCCCAACGCTGCCTTCATTACGAAATTCATGGCGGTTCTCTAGCTGGTCTCTGCTGGACTCACAGGCGGGGTGTCAGGATCCTCGTGCAGGTGGAGCTGCAGGACACAGGGGAGACATGACCGCTCCGCTCGCTTCACCGCTTCACCGTAAGTTCGCGCGCGCGATGCCGTGGGCTTGTCGTCCCGTCCTGCGTGCGTCTCGGGACATGCCGTCACAGCAAAGGACGTTAAAAGGTCATAAGCAAATGTCATGAAGGTTGGTGGGACGATGTGCACTAGTCTGAACATACACCCCGTTAAAGAGGTTAACGCGTTCCCCACACTTTTCTAACAGTCATTACAACCTCGCTGCGGTTCGCGGTGCCTTTAGCGCTTTTTATTGAGCTCAGGAACTTTCCGAGCTCACAGATCTCTAGCGATGCTGCTCCACGGTGAAACTTCAACGCTTTTTTATTTCAGTCTCTGTGCGCATGCCGAGCTATCGGTCATTTCTGAGCTGACCCAGATATTTGACGGTCTGTTCACGATACTTGAGGTTTCATCTCCGGTACCTTGGCGCATTACCTCAGCTGAACCCCCGCCGCAGCGGCGCCTCTCTGCTCTAGCGCTTCCTCTTAAGTCCGCAGAACTGGTTTTAGTACCAGTACCAGTACCAATACCAGTACCGGGACAGCTCGCGCTCTGTGAAGCTAAAAACTACAGCGGATATGGAGAGATAATAAGCGGTACCTGCCTCGGCGCGCCGGTTCTCAGGAGAAGGCGCACGGTCCTCCCGAGATGGAGGTTGGTCGGTTGCTGCGGTTAAGGATGCTGCTGTCTCTCTTCCAGCATCCCCGTGTGTGCAGGAGCGCGAGCACTGCCCTTTCTTTCTGCTCGCGCCGCACTTTTCCCAGTGTCGGTTGAGGGAACTGCAGCGAGTGCACGGTAAACCCACCGGATCACATCCACCCGTCTCCTTCCACAACCGCCCGGCGTCCTCGCGGGGACTTAAGAGCCGCTCGCGTGTCAATCAGGGACGGACACGCGCTAATTACGATATTCATCCATCCATTCGTTGTAGCCCGTTCTCACGTGACCAGTGAGTTTAGCCTAACGGTAACCTTCACGTGAAATCTGGACACCGGAACGTTTAAAGAGTGCAGAACTCCACGCTCGCGTTTCTATTGCGCCAACTAACGTCTGGTGTGAATGACGCACGTAAGTAAGTAAGTAAGTAAAATACATTTATATAGCACTTTTCACAGGCACAAGCCACAAAGTGCTTTACAACG
>NC_135211.1:38536270-38558770 GCF_052324685.1 Brachyhypopomus gauderio | reverse complement strand
GCTGAAAATGTTTTAGGAAAAAGTAGAAAAAAAAAGTACAAACAAGAAAGCTTCTGTATTCTTGTTTGACCCAGTCAATATAGAGATAGAGCTGATAGAACTGAATCTGTCATAAGATAGAACTGAATCAGTCATTATATAGAACTGAATCAGTCATTATATAGAACTGAATCTGTCATAAGATAGAACTGAATCTGTCATTAAATAGAACTGAATCAGTCATTATATAGAACTGAATCTGTCATAAGATAGAACTGAATCAGTCATTATATAGAACTGAATCAGTCATTATATAGAACTGAATCAGTCATAAGATAGAACTGAATCAGTCATTATATAGAACTGAATCTGTCATAAGATAGAACTTAATCTGTCATTATATAGAACTGAATCAGTCATTATATAGAACTGAATCTGTCATAAGATAGAACTGAATCAGTCATTATATAGAACTGAATCAGTCATAAGATAGAACTGAATCTGTCATTATATAGAACTGAATCAGTCATAAGATAGAACTGAATCTGTCATTATATAGAACTGAATCAGTCCTAAGCTAGAACTGAATCAGGCATACGATAGAACTGAATCAGTCATTATATAGAACTGAATCTGTCATAAGATAGAACTGAATCAGTCATTATATAGAACTGAATCTGTCATAAGATAGAACTGAATCTGTCATTATATAGAACTGAATCAGTCATAAGATAGAACTGAATCTGTCATTATATAGAACTGAATCAGTCCTAAGCTAGAACTGAATCAGGCATATGATAGAACTGAATCAGTCATTATACAGAACTGAATCAGTCACAAAGGGCTGTGCACAGATGTTCAAGGCATATGGCTCACACATCATATATCACATATTGAGGTGTGATGCTGTGACTTTCTGAACCTGCGTGAACCTGTGTGTGTTCAGTTCATCTCACACACACCTGTGTGTGTTCAGTTCATCAGCTCGTTCACAGTTCCCCATTAACTGATGGCTGATTGTAGCTGGTGATGTCATTCAGGCCCAGGAGTGTCACATCGTGTTGTGTTACAGTGTGTTTGTGTGTGTGTTGGAGCGTTGGTGTGTTGGTATTGGTGTTTGGTGCTGGTGTGTTGGTATTTGTGTTGGGTGTTGGTGTTGGGTGTTTGTGTTTGGTGCTGGTGTGTTGGTGTTTGTGGTTGGTGTTTGGTGTTGGTGGTTTGTGTTTGTGTGTTGGTGTTTGGTATTGCTGGTTGGTGTTTGTGTGTTGGTGTTGGTGGTTGGTGTTTGGTATTGCTGGTTGGTGTTTGTGTGTTGGTGTTGTTGGTTGGTGTTTGTGTGTTGGTGTTGGGTGTTTGGTGGTTAGTGTTTGGTATTGGTGGTTGGTGTTTGTGTGTTGGTGATGGGGGTTTGGTGTTGGTGATGGGTGTTTGGTGTTGGTGTTTGGTGCTGGTGTTGGTGTTTTCGCTCCATGATCACTGTGATAACGCTGCTGCGTGGAACACGTGACGACGGCCTGTGATTAAATTGCTCTGTGCCTTTTTACAAGCTTGAAATTCTCTTATTACTGTATTAAAACCGAAGCGTTCAGCTTGAACGGAGAGAGAGCACTGGGAAATCATGGACTGGAGTCGGACTGGAGGGACTGGAATCAGACTGGAGGGACTGGAGTCAGACTGGAGGGACTGGAGTTAGTCTGGAGGGACTGGAGTCAGTGTCCTTGTCCCACCCCCCCACCCCAAAGCTCCTAAATCAGGCGTGAAGCACATCATTTTTCTGAATGGCGATAAAGCAGCAGTATTGGCATCTAAGCGATTTTGTTGCTATATTTAGTGAGACTGCAGACGTCTAGCGGCTCTTCTTAGAGGGGTCACGTCATTTAGTGACTACTGAGATCAAGATCCAACAACCTCCTGCTTACAAAGTACCTACGCAGCCCCTTAGTATCAAAATAGTCTCTGGTGAATCTATTTCCAGCTAAATCTGAAGAAAACATTTATGCATACCTCTCAGTCGTTTGTGATTTTGCCAGTCTTTGAAGACTGTAGTCCAGGATTCTTCTTTTATAATGAGTCATGTGAGTTGGCTCAGATCACCAATAACTCCTGACTCTTCGTGGCTCCTACACAGCTCCTCACTTATTTTACTTTAATTCCCCCCCCCCAAATGTTCTAATATTAGAAATGCCCCATGGCTGTTTATGTCTATAACGTACATCGTGAAACATCAACAAAATAACATTATATATAATGTTGGCTGGTGGGCGCAACGTTCAAATCCTTCAAAAATGCACCAGTCACCTCATATCTCTCCTTTTAAGAGTCTAAATGTGATTGACTCGCCCATTTATAATTAAAACCGTAAATGTAGTTTATCAGTCTGTATTAACCTTGATGTAACCGCAACCTGACACCCTAGGAACGGGAATATTGGGCCAGAATATTTATATTTACACCAGCAATAGTCCTGCGGTCATCTACATTATCTCGGTACTGCACACCACACACCGAGTTTGGGCCCGACCGGTACCACGGAGGCTTGAAGGCTGTTTCCAACACGGCCACAATCACCACCGGATCTGTGAATCTCCAGATACGTGGTATTACATTATTAATGGTTATGGGATGTGTGCATTAACACTAACGCTATCGAAAATAGAGTTTAAAGATACGTTTCACAATTATTCAGAGATCTGGATATGAAGTCACATTATGAAGTTATTAGGTGTTATTATCTCCCAGCGAATGAACGACGGACCCGGTCTCGGTGTCTTTATAACCTGTACTGGACCAGAACCAAATCACATCTGGGCCCATTGTTGCCTTCAAAGAGTTGGTGGGAAAACATGCATTAAGTTGCTGAAATGCGAAATGATTCGCTAGATTTAGAAATGACTGGACACCGTAACCGGTAGCGCCGGCACTACCAGCGTCCGCCGGCGGGGGCAGCAGAGCGCAAACACGCCCGCTACGCGCCGCCAGAAGAAGAGGACCGGAAGTGTGCGTGTTCCCTGCCACTCTGTACAGTCGAAACTTTATAATTTTTTTGGGCTGCTGTGTTGAATTAGAAACAAAACTACTTCATCACAGCCGGGAATGAACCAAGAGTGAAAGGTTTAAAAGGTAAAGATCTGGGGTAAATGGAGATGCTACGGCGCCCGTGTGTTGCTGCTGTAACTGTCTAATATACTCGTTTAAAGTAGACGTGGTAGTTTAATACCTGTGGTAGAGACTGGACTGTATGTGTGTTAACTAGTGTTGCCATCTGTCCCGGTTTGTCCCGGTTTTTCTTCTTTTTAATATTCGGTCCCGGCAAAAAAATTAGGTTAGTTAAAACCACGATTCAGACTGTTTCTGCACACTTTAAATCAGTTTTTTTTCTCGCTGTGTCCATTTTAAACCCCTCCGGTAACATTTTACGTTAACACCCCCCCCCCCACCGTCAACAGATTACATTCGCCACCCTGTGTCAGTATGACAGTGTCCTTGTTTTTTGTCAGACCTAGGTGGCAACCCTAGTGTTACCACCTGACTGGTGTAATGGTGTACTAGTGTACTGGTGTAGGGTAATGGTGTACTGGTGTACGTGTGTTAACACCTGACTGGTGTAATGGTGTAATAGTGTACGTGTGTTAACACCTGACTGGTGTAATGGTGTACTGGTGTAATAGTGTAATGGTGTACGGGTGTTAACACCTGACTGGTGTAATGGTGTACTGGTGTAATAGTGTACGTGTGTTAACACCCGACTGGTGTAATAGTGTAATGGTGTACTGGTGTAATGGTGTACGGGTGTTAACACCTGACTGGTGTAATGGTGTAATGGTGTAATGGTGTACTGGTGTAATGGTGTAATGGTGTACTGGTGTAATGGTGTACTGGTGTAATGGTGTACTGGTGTCAGGGTTGCAACTACATACTTTCTGATGTGTATGCAAACATACTATCGGTGCCCCCCACACTCCACCCCACCCCCTCCAAATCAGCAAATAATTTTCTGGCATCGATTTGGCGCCCCCTCTAGTGCAGCGCCCCTATGCGTCGCATACGCTGCATACCCCCTTTTTACGCCACTGACTGGTGTAATGGTGTACTGGTGAACTGGTGTACGTGTGTTAACACCTGACTGGTGTACTTGTGTAATGGTATAATGGTGTAATGGTGTACGGTTGTAATGGTGTATGGGTGTACTAGAGTAATGGTGTACAGGTGTACTGGTGTATGGGTGTACTAGTGTAATGGTTTACTGGTGTACAGGTGTAATGGTATACTGGTGCACTACGGACCTGCATTCCGTACGAGGTTGGAGCTTTAATCATCCTCACCTCCTTAAGGTGTGTCAGAAGGAGAGGAGAGGTGTGAGGTGTGAGGTGAGGTGTGTAGTGTAGTGTAGTGTGGTGTGGTGAGGTGAGGTGTGGTGAGGTGTGGTGAGGTGAGGTGTGTGTGGTGAGGTGAGGTGTGTAGTGAGGTGAGGTGTGTGTAGTGAGGTGAGGTGTGTGTAGTGAGGTGAGGTGTGTGTGGTGAGGTGAGGTGTGTAGTGTAGTGTGGTGAGGAGAGGTGTGTAGTGAGGTGAGGTGTGAGGTGTGGTGAGGTGAGGTGTGTAGTGTAGTGTGGTGAGGTGTGTGGTGAGGTGAGGTGTGTGGTGAGGAGAGGTCTGTAGTGAGGTGAGGTGTGTGTAGTGAGGTGAGGTGTGTGTGGTGAGGAGAGGTGTGTGGTGAGGTGAGGTGTGTAGTGTAGTGAGGTGAGGAGAGGTGTGTAGTGTAGTGTGGTGAGGAGAGGTGTGTGGTGAGGAGAGGTGTGTGGTGAGGAGAGGTGTGTGGTGAGGAGAGGTGTGTGGTGAGGAGAGGTGTGTAGTGTGGTGAGGTGTGTAGTGTGGTGAGGTGTGTAGTGTAGTGTGGTGAGGTGAGGTGTGTAGTGTAGTGAGGTGGGGTGTGGTGAGGAGAGGTGTGTAGTGAGGTGAGGTGAGGAGAGGTGTGTGGTGAGGTGTGTAGTGTAGTGAGGTGGGGTGTGGTGAGGAGAGGTGTGTAGTGTGGTGAGGAGAGGTGTGTGGTGAGGTGTGTAGTGTAGTGAGGTGGGGTGTGGTGAGGAGAGGTGTGTAGTGTAGTGTGGTGAGGTGTGTAGTGTGGTGAGGAGAGGTGTGTGGTGAGGTGTGTAGTGTAGTGAGGTGGGGTGTGTGTGGTGAGGAGAGGTGTGTGGTGAGGTGAGGTGTGTAGTGTAGTGTGGTGAAGTGTGTAGTGAGGTGAGGTGTGTAGTGAGGTGAGGTGAGGTGTGTAGTGTGGTGAGGTGTGGTGAGGTGTGTAGTGTAGTGTAGTGAGGTGGGGTGTGGTGAGGAGAGGAGAGGCAGATCCACTGTGCTTCACACTGCTGCCACTAGAGGGCGCACTCTCCCTCCTCCATGTTGGGTAAAGGGGCTGAACTGAACTGGCTGAAGCTTTTACATTGTAATTGTTATTTGACTGATGTATTGATTAATATTGATTGTATTGACCCACTCCGAGCATTTTCATGACTCAAAGAGAGTTTGTCACATACATGGATACACGGGCCAGCCTGCAGCGAAATTGATGACGTACCCGTTCACATGAAATAAGACAATAGAATATGTAAAATATAAAGATAGATAAAATAAGTAAAGAATGGCGTATAATTGCAGTATATACACCACATGTATTCAATACAGACTGTATAGGAATATAAAAATAACGGTAGTGTAATCACTAATCGTGTTTTAGTTTTGGTGATTTTATTGATATTTTCATATTTGTTACTAAATCTTGCATTCACTTATCTAACTAATGTTTGATTACTTACCTTATAAAATTGTTTTATTAGCAGTTACCTATTAGCTAAGTTAGTAGCAGCTAATTTATTAGCCTACTATAGCAAACTTATTTGTATTCCTATATTTAACATGTACATTTAATAAACCTGTGTCGCTGTCATTTACCGCCAGGGGGCGCTGCAAGTCTCACTAATGTGTTAGCTTAGCATTTCACGGTTTGACGATCCAGCAGACGGTGTAACGTTTTATAAGCCTATTTTTTTATTAACCCTTTATTTAATTAGTCAACTCAGTCCCCTGAGATTAAAGGGACATATTTAACATGTTCTTAAACCCAAAGACCTCTCACTGGCAGCAGCTGTTATGAAGAAGGTCCAGATTGCTGTATTTCTAGTGTTGGAGGTAGATCTGTGGTGCCCATATCCCTCCGCTGTGTTGGGGAAGGTTTTCTGTGGAAAAGCAGCCTCTGTACTCTTAGAGATTTTTGTGAAGACATCCTGATAAGTGTAAGACAGCTGTTGGTCAGTGGGGTAGGGCAGGACTTGTGGAAGGGGTCGTAAATAAGGACTGATACTAAAAGGGCCCACACACTTCCTGTAGTGCTCTGTCTGCAGGACTTTACACCGCCTCTCCGTGTGTACGTACGGCTGCAGGGAAAACACGGATGGCAAACACCTTAATTACCGAGTCAGCCCTAAAATGTTTGGAAACGGGGACGTCCCTGTGGTGCTTTACTGGGACAGTAGGCGTCTCATTGCAAGCCCTTAATATAGTTGTGGTTTTCAGAATGACAAACACACCCACCCATTATGTCTCCAGTGTGGGTTGAATGCTCGTCACAGCCAGCAGTTGGACCGTTCTGCTGTCACACGGCCGCGGTGAGGACGTGATGTTTTCTTAAGCTGGAGCTTTGTATCTGTTTGGCTTCAGTGCACCAGGGTTTGGGTCTGACCCGTTCAGACCACCTCTGGGAAGACCCGTCTGACCCATTCATGTGTGTAAAAAGGCCCCCCATCTGTTTTTAGGTGAAACGTCAGTGATTGTATAGAAAGCTGTAACAATAATAACATTGTTATTAATAGTAATACTATTAATAATTATAGCATAACAATTACAATAATAAAATGCACAACAAAAACATCTGTGCACTTCGTGCAAAGTTGGCACTGTGACGTAGTTTCAGGGTGACGTAGTTTGGACTGTGCTGCTTACCAGGTGTTGTCATGGTGATTGGCCCCAGGTGTTGTCATGGTGCTTGGCCCTGGACAGAACTGGAGGGCATGTGTAATAACTGTAGCCTCTGTTTGGGAAGAGGTGTGTGTGTGTGTGTGTGTGTGTGTGTGTGTGTGTGTGTGTGTGTGTACGCGTGAGTGCGTGCATGCTTAGGTGGGTGGGTGCACACGTGTCTGTGTGTGTGTGTGTGTGTGTGTGTGTGTGTCTTGACTGGTGATAATTAGACTACTTCAGTATGTTTGTTTAATGACTATTCATGAAGAGAGATGTTAAATCTCTACATATGGGTACTCAGAGTGAGCCGACATTCAGGTGAGACTTGGGGAAACATGTCAGTTCAGACCAGTTCAGACCAGACCAGTTCAGACCAGTTCAGTTCAGACCAGTTCATTTCAGACCAGTTCAGACCAGACCAGTTCAGACCAGTTCAGTTCAGACCAGACCAGGGCTGTGTTCGAAATAGACTACTACATACTGGATACTGCATACTGGACTCAGTATATACTGGATACTGCATACTGGTCCTCGTAGTAGTATGCAGTACAGTTTCCAGTATGCGACAAAAGCAAAGCATACTACGGGGTCACGTGAACGTAGCGTTGCATGATGGGATGCAGTACACCACGAAGATAGCTCTGTTCGCGTACTGGAATATTTTGCGGAAGTAGTAGGTCATCCGGGTATGTTTCGCGTACTGGAAAATTTCATTTTGGTCACATACTGCATACGGCATACTGATTTGGGGCTCGATCAGTACGCCAGTAGTATGTAGTAGGCTATTTCAAACACAGCCCAGTTCAGACCAGACCAGTTCAGCTCAGACCAGTTCAGACCAGTTCAGTTCAGACCAGTGTTCCAGTTGAAAGTGTGTTCCTTGCTTCAAGAAGCCCAGTTGAGTGGAGATTGTGTGGGACGCGGTGTTGTTGTATGACAGGATAGAGACGCGTCAGCTGGACTGAATCTGGTCCAGCTCTGTGTCCCCGTGTCGGGTGGAGAGAGTCACACTACTTCATCAGGCAGGAAGTGTGTGTGTGTGTGTGTGTGTGTGTGTGTGTGTGTGTGTGTGTGTGTGTGTGTGTGTGTGTGTGTTGAAAACAAAGACTCCAGTGGTGTGTGTGTGTCCTCTCTCTCCACTGGCCCCTAGAGAACATGAGAGGGTGGGGCATCCTCTCCTCCAGGCAGCCAATGGGAGCGTGAAGTCCCGCCTCTGGCCCGGGTGGCTGCTTTGTGTGAGCGAGTGAGAGAACCTTCTTCTCCTCTCTGTAATGACAGAACTGAGTGCACGCACGCGCAAGAGAGAGAGAGAGAGAGAGAGAGAGAGAGAGAGAGGCACGGATAGATGCAGAGAGAGAGAGAGAGAGAGACGGCTAGATAGATACAGAGAGAGAGAGAGGGACGGATAGATGCAGAGAGAGAGAGAGAGAGACGGCTAGAGAGAGAGAGAGAGAGAGAGAGAGAGACGTGTGAGCTAGTGCTGTTGTGATAGAGGGAACGAGAGGATTCGGGTAGAGAGAGAGAGAGAGAGAGAGAGAGAGAGAGAGAGAGAGAGAGAGAGACGTGTGAGCTAGTGCTGTTGTGATAGAGGGAACGAGAGGTTTCGGGTAGAGAAATGTCACACAAGCTCCACGCTAGAAACCCACACGTGAGTGAGCGGACATTTTTGCTTCTTCTCTGCTCAGTCCTTTCTCATCTGTCCTCTCTCTTCCCTGCTCTCTCTCGCTTCCCCCCTCTCTCTTTCTCTCAGTCAGTGTGTCTGTCTCTCCCCCCCTCCACCCTCCGTTTTCGGTCTGTTGTCCATCCCCCGCTGTAATGACTGTACTGTGACTGAAATCTTGTGATGCTTTGAATGGAGAATGCCAGATTGTGCCTGTGTGTGTGTGTGTGTGTGTGCCTCTGTGTGCCTCTGTGTGCCTCTGTGTGCCTCTGTGTGCGTCTGTGTGTGTGTGTGTGTGTGTGTATGTATATGTGTGTGTATGTATATGTGTGTGTGTGTGTGTGTGTGTGTGTGTGTGTATGTATGTGTGTGTGTGTGTATGTATATGTGTGTGTGTGTGTATGTATGTATGTGTGTGTGTGTGTGTGTATGTGTGTATGTGTGTGTGTGTGTGTGTGTGTGTGTGTGTGTGTGTGTATGTATATGTGTGTGTATGTGTGTGTGTGTGTATGTATATGTGTGTGTGTGTGTGTATGTGTATGTGTATGTGTGTGTGTGTATGTGTGTGTGTGTGTGTGTGTGTGTATGTGTGTGTGTGTGTGTAGAGGCATGGTTCATGCAGAAGTCTCCTGATGCTGTAAGCCTTCTTGGTTGCTGTGTATACTTTACATTTACATTTACGGCATTTAGCAGACGCTCTTATCCAGAGCGACTTACAAAGTGCTTTGCAACTCGGTTCCTGTTAGCACTTCTTAATGAGTTGGAGACTAGAACCTTCACACGTCTGTTCAGCTGTTCCATCAAGGTTCTGATTCCTTAGAGCCTGACCTTACATGACATTTTTTGGACTGAGAGGTGGCTCCATGTTAGAGCTACCATGTGATGATTAAACACACACACACACACACACACACACACTCACACACACACAACAGAGGAGGGGCCGGTCATGTGTCTTCTTTCTTTAAGTGGTCGCCTAGTAAGACCCTCCGTGTGGGAGGCTATAAAACATTAAGGATTTAATTTCTCAACACTCCCGCTCACTCACACATACACACACACACACACACACACACACACACACACACACACACACACACACACACACACACACACACTACCAGTTATCATGTGTGACATCTTTGATTGAACAGCCGAGCAGTGTGTGTGCAGATGAGACCCTGCCCTCACGGTTGTGTAAGAGTTGACGTGTGGCCGTCAGTGGGCGGGTGTCATACCAGTCTCAGCTGTGTGTCTGCAGGAGTTTGCAGGTCCGTAGAAGGTGTGTGGGTCCTGGTGTCTGCCCAGCCTGTAGATGTCTTGAAGCAGCGTAGCCAGTTCTGTGGGCAGGATGCTTCACAAGACAAACACGTCTTGTGTGTGTTGACGTCACACAGATTGCAAGACCAACCGGCTCCAGAATACCGCTGACAGAACCATGACGAGGCTCGTAGTGTGTTGTGACGTGTCACTTGGGTCCATGGGTGTGGCCTCTAGCTGCAGGCCATGGGGCATTCTGGGAAACGCTGTTTTTTTGAGCAGCGGAACTTAAAGAAGTCTGATTGCATTTTTCCCCCAATTTACAGGAACAGATTTCATTCGTATAAACTGACATCATGCCAGAAAGTTGGTACAGGTTAAACAGGCCGGTTTACGGGCTGTAGTGAGAGAATTGTAACATCTCTCTCTCTGAGGAGTGCACGTCAATATTTGATATGGAAATATCTTCCATATTCGCATATGTAGAATGACTAAGATGTTGAGTGGATCGGACTTCTTGGCCAGGCCCAACCTGAGCGCTGTTCTCACACACACGAGGTGAGGTTGTTCCTCTCCACCGTCCCTCAACAACTCACCTTTGGCAAAGAAAGTGTTAAACTTGACGCTGTGAGGGTGTTAATTCAAGGCCAGTCATTTGCTCTTGGGTGTGTTAAGTCTACTACACTTGATTTTTTTTTACCTGCCGTCCGCAAAAAATGAGATGATCACTGCAGGTGTAACTAGACACGTGTATATATGCGATGGTTTCTGGTTGGTTCTTCGACTATTGCCAGTCTCTGATTGGTTCTCCTGCTGTGGGAGGTTTGGCCAGTCACCACACCGTACATGCAGGCAGACGCCACGGGGCGACGGATGTCACTGAAGGGGTGACGAGTGTGACTCCTTATCTCCAAGATTTGTTCGTTATATTCTGTTTTGTCTGAGAATGCTTGTAAGTGCAAAACCCTCAAGCTGACAACCGTGGCGAGCTGCTAACGCCTTGTAGAGGAGCACTTCCGGTCAAACGCAGAAGAGCAGGTTGTGTCAGGGCCACCAGAGGAAGGGACTTCACCCTGGAGGTTGGGAAAGGAACGTGAACCACGCCAATCCACATAATGCATAATAAAATAGGCAAAAACTCCTTTAGAGAAGGGGCCATTTTGTGTGTCCTGACAAGGTTTGAAAAAGGAAGCTTCAGTGGCATCTGTTTTAACAATTATAACAGATCTGTAACGCTCTACAGTACCAGTACTACAACATTGCTAAGCTGTTTACACTATAGTAACAACTACAACAGCTCTAAGTTGTGTACGCTCTATAGTAACTGTAAGTGCTAGGGCTGTCGCGATAACCGCAGTATAGCAATACCGCGCTATTGACGAGAAAATCGCAACGTACGGGAATTAACCGCAACAACCGCAATATTTGTGTTTTTTCCCATGCGAGGGGAAAGTGCCTGTGCAAGAGTTAAAGTCATTTTCCCATCAACCCCCTGTTATCATCCGGTGCGGCTGATCAACAATCCGTCTCCTTTTTTCAAAGATGGAAACTACGGCAGATGCTCTGGTCAAAAAACAAAACGCGACTTCGCCGGTTTGGGAGCATTTCGGGTTCAAGTCAAATCCACGCAGATCCACTCGCCTGGTGGCGCGTCAATGAGGCTAGATTTCCTCTGCTCTCCAAACTCGCCCGCAAGTACATGTGCATTTGTGCAACAAGCACACCATCAGAGCGAGTTTTTAGTACTGCCGGGAATATTGTTAGCCCTTTCCGCTCCTCACTGAAACCACATATGGTGAATATGTTGGTTTTCTTAGCGCGCAACAGGGACGTGACAACTCAGGTTTAAGCTGAGACGTTATTCTTCTGGTTAAGGAAAGATTTCGTTTTATTGATTTATTTATTAAATTATCTTTTTGTGTTTAAAATCTCGTTTAAAATATTTACCCTACACTTTTAAGAAAGCGAAAGAGCATGGGTTCTTACTGCATCTCATTTGACTTCTGTGTTCTCTATTTGACAATAAACACATTTAACTGCTCTTAAAACTGTGTCTTCTTTGCAATTTAAAAACAATAAGAACCCCTTTACAATAAAAACAATAAAACAATTATATAGCTCTAAAATTATGATTTTAGACGACAAATGACGCATATCGCGTCATACCGCATATCGCGGTGTTGAGCCACCATAAATAACCGCAGGGGAAATTCTTTCACCGCGACAGCCCTAGTAAATGCTCTATGAGATCTGCATATATATATATGAAGATGTGACGTTGTGGTTCAAGGTCTGTTATTCACTATATTCAAAGTCCACAGCACTGTTGATTTTCTCCCTGCCCTCAGCAAACATGAGGTTTCTCTGAACACATATCAACCCCCGTGTGTGGAGCAGGGCCCCTGGGTTCTCCTCAGTGTGGTCTCCACCACTGGGATTCGTCAGGTGCTTCCTAAAGATCTCTGATCTTCTGCTTCCGTGGTTCCTCAACTCTGTCTTTGGTCCGGCTGGCGGTGCTAGCATGACAGCGGTTCATATCGCGTTACATTATTTTTATAAATCTCTGCTTGAAACTTTGTCTTTGAGTAAAATTGGAGCCAGTCAGCGTGACCTATATTAGATGTTTATTAGCATAATCTCATTAACATGCCAGCTGTGACGTCACATGCTCATTAGCGTTAACTCGTTAACTCGTCTCCACGGCACAGTGCGGGCCGCTTCCCTGCTAGCTGTCGTTCTGTTCTGGCTCTCGTTTCTGTGGAGAAGTGACCTCGCTCGTGACCTCAAGTCTGCGTGATTAGCAGTGCATTGTGGGAATGTGATGGTTGGCTTGCGTTCAGAGAGTGTTCAGGCTTCCCAGCTGTGGAAACATCGTACTCGGTCTGAATTGCATGCGCTTGAGCTCGGATGGCACGTGAAGGTCTGGACCAGTGCCCTGCGGAGAGACTGCAGTCCTGAAAAATGGTTCCCA
The DNA here is from genome assembly GCF_052324685.1 of Brachyhypopomus gauderio. Taxonomy (NCBI): domain Eukaryota; kingdom Metazoa; phylum Chordata; class Actinopteri; order Gymnotiformes; family Hypopomidae; genus Brachyhypopomus; species Brachyhypopomus gauderio. The sequence goes on along the minus strand of NC_135211.1, from coordinate 38,545,894 downwards.
GTTTGGACCAGTGTCCTGCGGAGAGACTGCAGTACTAAAGAATGGTTCCCAGTCTGGACCAGTGTCCTGCGGAGAGACTGCTGTCCTGCGGCGCGTCTGGAGTTCCCGTAGGGAGACGGTGCAGAGACACGGTGGTCTTTTTCTTTAGAAATCTAATAACTGCAAGGCCATGGAGGCCAGATTAAACATTTCCAGATTATACCAGTTTCAGATGTTGCTGTGATATGTGCAAACTCCATGGAGACCAGATCAGTTAATAAACTCACCAAGTCCAGTGAGCAGAACTTTAGGAATATGAGATATTTCACATCGTGCAAAAAACCCAAAATATTGGTTTACACGCTAACCAGTCATGCATCTTTCTTTGGTTTACACTCTAGCCAATCAGGCACCTAGTTTGAATACACGCAGGCCAATGGGAGGCCCCACTTGCTTTAGCCCTCCCAATCCAGCCTGGACTGGTTCCCCAATCAGACGATGTGTAGCGTAATGCCTCGGTATCGGTTCAGTTCTGTACAGATCAGATATTTAAAATAGGCTGTAAGCAATAATTTATGATTCTGTTTACAGCCCTTAGAGGCTCTCTCTCTCTCTCTCTCTCTTGTGATTGGTTTGTCTCTCTCTCTCTCTCTCGTGATTGGTTTTTGTCTCTCTCTTTCTCGTGATTGGTTTGTCTCTCTTGTGATGGGTTTGTCTCTCTCTCTCTTGTGATGGGTTTGTCTCTCTCTCTCTCGTGATTGGTTTGTCTCTCTCTCTCTCTCTCTTGTGATTGGTTTGTTTCTCTCTCTCTCTCTCGTGATTGGTTTGTCTCTCTCTCTCTCGTGATTGGTTTGTCTCTCTCTCTCGTCATTGGTTTGTGACCGTGACACACGTTTGCCTCTGCACAGGAGCTATACTACCTGAGCATGCAGAGGGTGGAGGACAAGGCGGAGCCTGTGGAGAATGGGGAGGGGCGGAGGCTGCGGGTGTGCGTGGCCACCTGTAACCGTGCCGACTACTCCAAGCTGGCCCCCATCATGTTCGGGCTGAAGGCCCAGCCGGATCGGTTCGAGCTGGAGGTGGTGGTGCTCGGCTCACATCTTATTGACGACTACGGGTAAGGAAGGCCCCGCCCCTCCCACACGGGCAGGCCTCTGATTGGTCAAAGCCCAGATCTTTGTTGATGATGATAGTTTATTTGCATAACGTAGCCTTCTTCCCTATCACGTACAAGCCACATGGCCTCACTGATTCTGTGATCTGATGTGATCTAACGTGGCCTCACTGATTCTGTGATCTGATGTGATCTAACGTGGCCTCACTGATTCTGTGATCTGATGTGATCTAACGTGGCCTCACTGATTCTGTGATCTGATGTGATCTAACGTGGCCTCACTGATTCTGTGATCTGATGTGATCTAACGTGGCCTCACTGATTCTGTGATCTGATGTGATCTAACGTAGCCTCACTGATTCTGTGATCTGATGTGATCTAACGTGGCCTCACTGATTCTGTGATCTGATGTGATCTAACGTGGCTTCACTGATTCTCATTCTACACCTTTTTGTTGACTTAAGATGTTTTAAGATGAACCAGCCTGTTATAATTTAGCTGGTTTTAAAAAGTCTGTGTGGTATAGCGGATGTGACAGAACCAGTGTATTGGACTCTGTAAACTGGGTCCTTGGCTGTCCCTCATTCGTCATCATGCAGGGGGGGTGGGATCAGGTGGCGGGGTCAGGGACAATGTCGTGTTGACTGGGTGTCGCCGTGATGCTCTCGGGCCGATCTGTCTCAGCACGAATACTTCTCGCAGAACACGTCTGAATTCTGAAAGGTGTGTCAGAACGGATTCAAAAGTTCTGACGTGAAAATGTGGCCTTCATAGTTCACGATCTTTAAAAGGCCTGGCGATGCAGTGGGTCTGACTACAGCGGGGCAGCAGGTCCAGATTAGTGGAGTCACACCACAAATATGGCCTGTTCATTCCTCCCAAAATATTTGCATTCCCTGCGTCATCGTGGCTTTTAGGGTGGTCCCTTCCAGAAGCCATAACAGGACGTTCAGGGATGGGCGTGAGACATTACAACACACACAGTTAAAACCAGGACCTCTCGAGCCACGCAGCACACCAGTGTGATGTAGAAATCTGTAATGAAATAATGTTTTATTAGTGGTGGCACCAACTGCACTGGCCTGTTGACGTCTGGTGAAGTGTTCAGGCATGAAGACGTCTGTCCTGCCGAAATAAAAGCGTGTGTTGACCACTGAAAAAGGTGTTGCTATCCTGACTGACTAGTATTTAGAGCAGGACTTTCAGGACTTTCAGGTCTTTACTCTAGTACTCTGGTTTGACCCAGTAACACGATAATAATGATCAACAGAAAAGCAGTGCTGTACAGAAGGAAGACACGGCCGTGTCTGTCCAGGCGGACGTCTGGTTAGCATGCCACCACATCATTAGCTTGGAACGGTGTGAAGAAGTTGAGTAGCTCTTTCAGGATCGTGGCCGTACTGTCCCTGTCTGCTGGTGTGTGGCTGCATGGTGGTCTCACTCTCGAGGTTTACGCAGCCACGCATGTTTTCTGCGTTTCCTGTTCAGATTTTATGAGACAGCAGTTTGTTTCAGTCTGTCGGAGAAGCTGGTGTCCTTTTTCGTTTACACACAAGACCCAAAACGGCCCGAGGTGTATCGGTGTCTCCTTGCTGACCTGATACGCTCCTTCCCCACATCAAGGTCATGCTAACTGCCGCTAGCTGGCTTTGACTTTGTTAGCGTGACTTTGTAGCTGCGCAGTGCACTGTGGGTAAGTTTGAGGCCTCTGCTGTGGAGGGTTTCCTGTCCTCTTATGCCTCTCTCTCTCTCCCTCCCTCCCTCCCCCCCCCCTCTCCCCCCCCCCCTCTCTCTCTCTCTCCCTCTCTCTCCCCCCCTCTCTCTCTCTCCCTCCCTCCCTCCCTCTCTCTCTCTCTCTCCCTCCCTCCCTCCCTCTGCCTCTCCCCCCCTCTCTCTCTCCCTCCCTCCCTCTCTCTCTCTGCCTCTCCCCCCCTCTCTCTCCCTCTCTCTCTCCCTCCCTCCCTCCCTCCCTCCCCCCCCTCTCTCTCTCCCTCTCTCTCTCTCTCTCTCTCTCCCTCTCTCTCTCTCTCTCTCTCCCTCCCTCCCTCCCTCCCTCTCTCTCTCTCTCAGGAACACCTTTCGTATGATCGAGCAGGATGACTTTGACATCGGCTCTAAGCTGCACACCATCGTTCGTGGTGAGGACGAGGCAGCCATGGTGGAGTCGGTGGGTCTGGCCCTCGTCAAGCTGCCCGACGTCCTTCAGCGCCTGGCGCCGGACGTGCTCATCGTCCACGGCGACCGCTTCGACGCCCTGGCCTTGGCGACCGCCGCCGCCCTCATGAACATCCGTATCCTCCACCTGGAGGGCGGAGAGGTGAGCGGCACCATCGACGACTCCATCCGCCACGCCATCTCCAAGCTGGCCCACTACCACGCCGTGTGCACGCACTCCGCAGAGAGACACCTCATCGCCATGTGCGAGGACCACTCTCGAATCCTATTGGCCGGCTGCCCGTCCTATGACAAGCTGCTCTCCGCCCACAAGAGGGAAGACTACAACGACATCATCAAGTCCTGGCTGGGTGTGTGGACGACGGATCTTATGAAGTAGCCACAGCGCAGGGTAGAATACAGCACAGATACCACAGCTGAAGGGGGAGGGCGTGGGGTGGGGCGGGGCGTGGGGCGGGGCCTAGGAGGCAGCTCTGATGAAGACCGGCTCTCTGTTCAGATTTAGAGCAGTTTTCCTATACAGGTGGATGTGGGTGGATGGTAGTGGGGTGTGTGTGTGTGTGTGTGTGTGTGTGTGTGTGTGTGTGTGTGTGTATGCTCTGTAGATGACCGTGTGAAGAAGCAGGACTACAGTGTGTGTGTGTGTGTGTGTGTGTGGGGGGGGGGGGGGGGGTGTGTATGCTCTGTAGATGACCGTGTGAAGAAGCAGGACTACAGTGTGTGTGTGTGTGTGTGTTCATTCTTTAGGTGACCATGTGAAGGAGCAGGACTACATTGTTGCTCTCCAACATCCTGTGACCACAGACATCAAGAACTCCATCAAGATCTATGACCTCATGTTGGATGCTCTCATCTCCTTTAACAAGAGGACCCTCATCCTGTTCCCCAACATCGACGCTGGTCAGATCCCCGCCCCCACACATGCCCCGCCCCCTGTTTCATTCCTTTGTCCTTGTGTTTTTGTTCTAACCCCACGGCTCCCCCTGCAGGCAGTAAGGAGATGGTGCGTGTCATGCGGAGGAAGGGTGTGGAGCAGCACCCCAACTTCCGTGCCGTCAAGCACGTGCCCTTCGATCAGTTCATCCAGCTGGTGGCTCACGCGGGCTGCATGGTGGGCAACAGCAGCTGTGGCGTGAGGGAGGCCGGCGCCTTCGGGACCCCCGTCATCAACCTGGGCACGCGCCAGACGGGCCGCGAGACAGGTGGGCGGGGCCGGGGGCGGGGCACGCGTCAGACGGGCCGTGAGACAGGTGGGCGGGGCCGGGGGCGGGGCACGCGTCAGACGGGCCGTGAGACAGGTGGGCGGGGCGGGGCACGCGCCAGACGGGCCGTGAGACAGGTGGGCGGGGTCGGGGGCGGGGCACGCGCCAGACGGGCCGCGAGACAGGTGGGCGGGGGCCGGGGGCGGGGCACGCGCCAGACGGGCCGTGAGACAGGTGGGCGGGGTCGGGGGCGGGGCACGCGCCAGACGGGCCGCGAGACAGGTGGGCGGGGCCGGGGGCGGGGCATGCGTCAGACGGGCCGCGAGACAGGTGGGCGGGGTCAGGGGCGGGGCACGAGCCAGACGGGCCGCGAGACAGGTGGGCGGGGTCAGGGGCGGGGCACGAGCCAGACGGGCCGTGAGACAGGTGGGTGTGGTCGGGGCGGGGCAAGGCCTTGTGTCTTTTGGCACACTCTGAATCACGTGTGCTAGATCCGGGGAAGACTGCTACATTAGGTTTGCTGCATGCCACGTGTCTTGCTAGGTTCACGTGAGTTCTGGGTTTCCAGGTGAGAACGTTCTGCACGTCCGAGACGCCGACACGCAGAATAAGATCTACCACGCTCTGGAGCTGCAGTTCGGGAAACGCTACCCTTGGTAGGACACGGCACACCCAGAGGCATCATGGGAAATGGAGTTCAGAAGAAAACGATTTCTGCATCAAGCCTTTTAATTGAGAAACATCTTTTTTCTCTCTCTCTCTTCCTGTGCTCCAGCTCTAAGATCTACGGCGATGGGAACGCTGTCCCGCGCATCCTGAAGTTCCTGCAGTCGATAGATGTTTCAGAGCCGCTGCAGAAGACCTTCTGCTTCCCGGCGGTGCGGCAAATCTCGCAGGACATCGACCACATCCTGGAGACCCAGAGCGCCCTGGCCGTGGACCTGGGGGGGACCAACCTGCGCGTGGCCATCGTCTGCATGAAGGCACGTCAGTCACACACACACACCCACACACACCAGCTCGAGCCTGGATTGAGCATGTAATATGTTTACATTGCGTGTGTGGTTTTCAGGGTACGATAATGAGGAAGTACACCCAGCCCAACCCAAAGACGTTTGAACAGCGCATCGAGCTCATACTGAAGATGTGTCAGCAGGCCATCACCGACGCCGTATGCCTGAACTGCAGGATTCTGGGAGTCGGTGTGTTTACTTTTCTTCCGTCCTCCTCTCCACCCGTCCGTCCTTAATCCCATGTTTTCAAGTGCGTCTCTCATCTTCCCTCTGCCCTCTACCGCCCCCCAGGGGTGAGCACGGGTGGCAGGGTCAACCCCCAGGAGGGCGTGGTGCTGGACTCCACCAGGCTGATAAAGGAGTGGGCGGGGGTGGACGTGCGCACGCCCGTCTCCAGCGCCCTGCACCTGCCCGTCTGGGTGGACAACGACGGCAACTGTGCCGCCCTCGCCGAGAAGAAGTTCGGCCACGGGAAGGGCGTGGAGAACTTCGTCACAGTCATCACGGGGACAGGTGCGCGCGCTGGACACCGTCCCTCCCACGAGTCAGGGGCGTGGCCAAACAGGGATGCGTTTCCACCCGCTGTGGATTAACTGTGTGTGTGTGTGTGTGTGTGTGTGTGCAGGGATCGGGGGCGGGATCATCCAGCAGGGGGAGCTCATCCACGGAAACGACTTCTGTGCTGCGGAGCTCGGACACATCATGGTGTCCCTGGAGGGGCCCGAGTGTTCCTGTGGAAGTCAGGGCTGTATAGAGGCCTTCTCCTCCGGCCTGGCCCTGCAGAGAGAGGCCAAGAGGCTGCACGATAGTGAGACACACACACACACTTGTTTTGTGAAAATTCTGGACTTCTGAAATAAACCTACAAAATGGGTACATGCTTTTCTGAGGGGTCCACAAATAATATGAAAACTGTTTTGCATTGCAAAAAATACACATACAACAGATCAAGCGTATCTGTTGGGATCTTTTCCAACTTGTTTCTTTAAGTTGTTGGTGTGTATTCTTGTATTTGTCCTGATGTACAAGTGCAAACACACACACACACACACTCAGGGTTGTATATATTTAACCTTAAGCACAGGTACACGCCGGGGGCGTGTGGGAGTCATGAAAGGTGTTTGTTCATGTAATAAGATAAAGGTTGTGTCCAGAAGGCAGGCGACGTTAACTGGAGTGGTACACACCTGGAGATCAGACCTGCGGGGTGTTGGCTGAGTGGGGCAGGGAAATAAAACTTTATTGGGGCAGTAAAACTAACCTTTACATTCACCTCCACATTATCTTGTATATTATCTGATATGGGTCAAGGTTAGACTGTTTGATGAGAGGTCTGATTATGGCTCATTTGAACATAAACTATTTTCTGAAGATAGGCTATTAGCTATAGCAAAGAGCAGTTGCTACAGGGAGATTTGTTTTTGAGAAAGTGTGGGCAGTGACTTTGGTGAGCAGGTAGATTTAGTGTAAATGTGATGAGCAGGTTGTTGGATCAGATGTTCTGCAACTTTAATAGAAGTAAATGATGTAAACAAACAAAAACACCTAGGAGAAACGCGCACACGCACGCACACACACACACACACACACACACACACACACATTACTTATCCAAACATTCACATGCACAAACACTACTTCACATTCTGTTGCACGTGATTGACTAAACTGTGCTGGTTCGTATGTGGGCGTGTGTGTGTGTGTGTGTGTGTGTGTGTGTGTGTGTGTGTGTGTGATATATCTCCACTTATTCTGAAGACTGCATTGTAAGAGGAAGGCAGGTTTTTAGGTGTCCTGCATGTACCCGGTAGAGATGTGGTTTGATGTGTCATAAAGCAGATTCATGTCCTTATGGCATAAGAACTCCTGATCAGTTAAGGAAATTAAGATTGCATGTTATTATCAGACAAAGCTACATAGAAATGATGATGTTTTATGCTACGTTATCTTAGAAAATATTCAGAACAAAAGCCGCTGGCATTGGGAGTGTCCTAAAAAATTATGGTGAGGTTCTGAATATTAATGCATGTTCTGAATATTAATGCATGTTCTGAATATGAACTCCTGTTCTGCAGGCCAGTTGGAGGTCTCTGAGCACCTAGCGTGGGTCTAATGCAGGGGTCACCAACCTTTTTGAAGTTGGGAGCTACTTGGATACCAATTATTGCGGAGGGCTACCAGAAAGAAAGTTGTTGAGGTTCATGTGCGCATATCAATTGCTAAGTGGGAAGACCGCTAGCAACCGCGGACAATCGCTAATAGCAGCAAAAACATAAACGATGCAGCGCTTTGGTGCATGGCAATATAGTGAGCTGTTTTTAAAACAAGCCCGCGGGCGACTCATAACGTCCTCGCGGGCGACATGGTGCCCGCGGGCACCACGTTGGTGACCCCTGGTCTAATGGTATGACAGTTATATGGTAACCAGCACTGTGTAGCATATGATTGTAGGAGTTCTGCAACATTGCTGCAACATTTGGGTGTAAGTGAAGGTATGATTTCATGTATTTGGTTAAATGTCCTTTGATAAGGAAGTTTGTCCTCAAGGTTGGACACCAGTGTGTTTGACTCCAAGAATCCACAGATCAGTCACGGATCCACAGATCAGTCACGGATCCACAGATCAGTCACGGATCCACAGATCAGTCACGGATCCACAGATCAGTCACGGATCCACAGATCAGTTTCTAAATGTGAAGCGATTCAGTACTAATTAAATCACACATTCAAACGCTGGTTGAAATGGCACACACACACACACACTGATATGCACAATCACCAATATACACACACATCTCCTGTCGATGTTATAAACAGGTGTGTCCTATTCCGTGTTTATCCCGTGTTTATCCCGTGTTTGTCCCGTGTTTGTCCCGTGTTTGTCCCGTGTTTGTCCTGTGTTTGTCCTGTGTTTGTCCTGTGTTTATCCTGTGTTTATCCCGTGTTTATCCCGTGTTTATCCCGTGTTTATCCCGTGTTTGTCCCGTGTTTATCCCGTGTTTATCCCGTGTTTATCCCGTGTTTGTCCTGTGTTTGTCCCGTGTTTATTCTGTGTTTATTCTGTGTTTGTCCCATGTTTGTCCCGTGTTTATCCCGTGTTTATTCTGTGTTTGTCCCATGTTTGTCCCGTGTTTATTCTGTGTTTGTCCCGTGTTTGTCCCGTGTTTATCCCGTGTTTATCCCGCTTACAGAGGGCCAGCTGCTGATGGAAGGGATGAACGTGAGCTCCAAGGAGCAGGTGAGCGCCATACACCTCATCCAGGCTGCTCGCCATGGCAACCCTGACGCTCAAAACGTCCTTCAAACAGGTGAGACATTTACAACAGTGATGGGTAATGTGTGTGTGTGTGTGTGTGTGTGTGGTGGGTAATGTGTGTGTGTGTGGTGGGTAATGTGTGTGTGTGTGGTGGGTAGTGTCTGTGTGTGATGGGTAATGTGTGTGTGTGTGATGGGTAATGTGTGTGTGTGTGGTGGGTAGTGTCTGTGGGTGTGCTGTGTAATGTCGGTGTGTGTGCTGTGTAATGTCTGTGTGTGTGGTGGGTAATGTGTGTGTGTGTGGTGGGTAGTGTCTGTGGGTGGTGGGTAATGTCGGTGTGTGTGGTGTGTAATGTCGGTGTGTGTGGTGGGTAATGTGTGTGTGGTGGGTAATGTGTGTGTGTGTGGTGTGTAATGTCGGTGTGTGTGGTGTGTAATGTCGGTGTGTGTGGTGGGTAATGTCGGTGTGTGTGATGGGTAATGTGTGTGTGTGTGGTGGGTAATGTCGGTGTGTGATGGGTAATGTGTGTGTGTGTGGTGGGTAATGTGTGTGTGGTGGGTAGTGTCTGTGGGTGGTGGGTAATGTGTGTGTGTGATGGGTAATGTCGGTGTGTGATGGGTAATGTGTGTGTCTGTGTGTGGTGTGTAATGTCGGTGTGTGTGGTGGGTAATGTGTGTGTGTGGTGGGTAATGTTTGTGTGTGTGTGTGTGGTGGGTAATGTCTGTGTGTGTGGTGGGTAATGTCGGTGTGTGTGATGGGTAATGTGTGTGTGTGTGGTGGGTAATGTCGGTGTGTGATGGGTAATGTGTGTGTGTGTGTGGTGGGTAATGTCGGTGTGTGTGATGGGTAATGTCGGTGTGTGTGATGGGTAATGTGTGTGTGTGT
>NC_135211.1:38368770-38533770 GCF_052324685.1 Brachyhypopomus gauderio | reverse complement strand
TTCCTCTCATTAAAATTATGCATATTTAAGATGTTGTTTGTTTCATTAATCAACATGATTATATATATGGAAGATTAACTGCAGTCAATAATATAGAGAATGCACTGAAGAACAAGTTTTGTGTTTTAAGCATTTTTTTCTTTTCTAATATAAAGTGCCATTTGCAAACTATCTATCTACCACACAGTGTTAGACCATGTACACTACAGACCATGTACAGTTACAGACCACATAGTGTTAGACCATGTACACTACAGACCATGTACAGTTACAGACCACATAGTGTTAGACCATGTACACTACAGACCATGTACAGTTACAGACCACATAGTGTTAGACCATGTACACTACAGACCATGTACATTTACAGACCACATCAATCAATCAATCAATCAAAGTTTATTTGTATAGCGCTTTTAACAACTCAAGTTGTCGCAGCTTTACAGGGTTTACAAGATTAACAATACTATGGGTCCAGAACCCTAATGAGCAAGCCAAAGGCGACAGTGGCGAGGAAAAACTCCCTATGATGGTGGGGAATAGGAAGAAACCTCGGGAGAACCAAGACTCAAAAGGGAACCCATCCTCCATTGGGCGGCCCGTTAACACACAAATTACACAAGTCACACATAATTCACACAATCAGACTAGGTAAAAGGTAGAATTGAAAGTTCTGGGTTTTGATATTGTCACTGTAAATGTCTGTTGATGAATGCCAGGCTTTCATTCCGTGTCGGAGCAGTGATGCTGGTATTGTAGGCTCCGACTGCAGTGTTACTCCCCAGGTGAACCCCGGCATCAGCACATCCACCGGCAGCCAGACCATCCCCCAGGTGCCTGCAGGTGCTTGTAGTGTTAGACCATGTGCACTACAGACCATGTACAGTTACAGACCACATAGTGTTAGACCATGTACACTACAGACCATGTACAGTTACAGACCACATAGTGTTAGACCATGTACACTACAGACCATGTACACTTACAGACCACATAGTGTTAGACCATGTACACTACAGACCATGTACAGTTACAGACCACATAGTGTTAGACCATGTACACTACAGACCATGTACAGTTACAGACCACAGTGTTAGACCATGTACACTACAGACCATGTACAGTTACAGACCACATAGTGTTAGACCATGTACACTACAGACCATGTACAGTTACAGACCACATAGTGTTAGACCAGGTACACTACAGACCATGTACAGTTACAGACCACATAGTGTTAGACCATGTACACTACAGACTATGTACAGTTACAGATCAAATAGTGTTAGACCATGTACAGTTACAGTGGGCATGTGGTGTGTAAACACCACCAATGCTCTGCTAACTCGGTAAGTGTGGAGTTCCACACACCTCTGACATCATCAGCACACAGACTGCATCAGGATCTTCGTGGCCTGAGTCTCCATGTCCGAGTTGCTGCTCGCAAGCTTCTGATGGACGAGTGTGGTGGGTGAGTCTGGACTGGGCTCCTGCCAGGAGACCGTGAGCCGTGGCTGCGCTGTGCTGACTAAAGTTTGGATGAGGAGGTTGCCCTATGGCCCTCGGTTAAACAGAATGATTAATGCTTCAGGATGTGGTGACTTTTATTTTGAAAAATGTGGGCGGCGACATCGTGAATGAAAGCGGAAGTTCCTGCAGGAGTAAGTCGTGTAACCGATACACTGAGCAAGCGTGTAGACGTCAGGTGGCAGGTCAAGCAAACGCACTGAATTTACTGCACGTTTAATTCAGTCGGATCCGCGGAGTGTAAATATGCCTCTAGAATTCGAGCTGTGTCCCGGCAGGAAGATCGGAGGGACCCATCCTTGCTTCATCATCGCAGAGATTGGGCAGAACCACCAGGGAGACATCGAGATAGCCAAGAAAATGATCAGAATGGCCAAAGTAAGATCTTCTCCTTCCGTTTATTATCGCGCAAAAAAGATTTAAGTGTTGTTAACCAGCGAGGATCAGAAATAGTCCTTCTAACGGCAGCACCATGGTCTGGGTCAGAACTAGATCTCCTAACGCCAGTACCATGGTCTGGGTCAGAACTAGATCTCCTAACACCAGCACCATGGTCTGGGTCAGAACTAGATCTCCTAACGCCAGCACCATGGTCTGGGTCAGAACTAGTTCTTCTAACACCAGCACCATGGTCTGGGTCAGAACTAGATCTTCTAACACCAGCACCATGGTCTGGGTCAGAACTAGATCTTCTAACACCAGCACCATGGTCTGGGTCAGAACTAATTCTCCTAACACCAACACCATGGTCTGGGTCAGAACTAGTTCTTCTAATACCAGCACCATGGTCTGGGTCAGAACTAATTCTCCTAACACCAACACCATTGTCTGGGTCAGAACTAATTCTCCTAACACCAGCACCATGGTCTGGGTCAGAACTAATTCTCCTAACACCAGCACCATGGTCTGGGTCAGAACTAATTCTCCTAACACCAGCACCATGGTCCGGGTCAGAACTAGTTCTTCTAACACCAGCACCATGGTCCGGGTCAGAACTAGACCTTCTAACACCAGCACTATGGTCCGGGTCAGAACTAGACCTTCTAACACCAGCACCATGGTCCGGTTCAGAACTAGATCTTCTAACACCAGCACCATGGTCCGGGCTGCTTGAATAGAGACGGTCCAAAATAGTTATGGGCAGCTTATGTGCACACTGGTGGTAACTGAATAAATTACAGTATTCTGCAGAACTGATTTAATTTAGTCCGCTTTCCCCCTCTAATCAGTACTAGTTTTGATGAAGCATCCTCCTTCATGAAGGATGAGCAGTTCTGGTCCTGTAGTTAGTTTTCCTGCCCAGCGGTAGGTGACTCTGCTGCACCGTGTCGTCCTGCACGCAGCCGCCTCACGTTCACACCGCACCTACACGAACCGGTTTGGCCGGACCTCCACCACGTCTCCTTATTACACCAGAGCAGTAAGATAAGTTCATGGAGAGTAATGCTTTGACCACCCACTGATTCAATGATCAGTGATTCATATATATAATGTACTTATTTGGTCCTTATTTGGACCTCTGTCATCATGAAAACATTGAAAAAAATGCGTTTAGCTTGGGGCAGTGTAAACACGCCGAGTAAGACCGTCACCTCGGGCTACACCCTTGTGTTAGGCACTCTTTACTACACCCTTGTTTTAGGCACTCTTTACTACACCCTTGTGTTAGGCACTCTTTACTACACCCTTGTGTTAGGCACTCTTTACTACACCCTTGTGTTAGGCACTCTTCACTACACCCTTGTGTTAGGCACTCTTCATTACACCCTTGTGTTAGGCACTCTTTACTACACCCTTGTGTTAGGCACTCTTTACTACACCCTTGTGTTAGGCACTCTTCACTACACCCTTGTGTTAGGCACTCTTTACTACACCCTTGTGTTAGGCACTCTTTACTACACCCTTGTGTTAGGCACTCTTTACTACACCCTTGTGTTAGGCACTCTTTACTACACCCTTGTGTTAGGCACTCTTTACTACACCCTTGTGTTAGGCACTCTTCACTACACCCTTGTACAAGGCACAAGCCCAGGTGTGGAGTAGTTTGAGCAGAACCAACACGTTCTTCTTCATTTAATACTCTGGTCCTACAGTAAGCGTGTGAACGCTGGCAGCGTCTTAATCTGAACTGTGAGGCTGTGTGAACCGCTCTGTTTGACTCCGTCCTGTTGGGTTTGTAGGAATGCGGGGCGGACTGCGCTAAATTCCAGAAAAGCGAGCTCGAACACAAGTTTAACAAGCGCGCCCTGGAACGGCCGTACACGTCCCAACACTCGTGGGGAAAGACGTACGGCGAACACAAGCGCCACCTGGAGTTCAGCCACGAGCAGTACAAGCAGCTTCAGCGGTACGCGGAAGAAGTGGGCATCTTCTTCACCGCCTCGGGCATGGATGAGGTGAGGGACGCGTCTATAACCATGAACCCGGCTTACGTGAAAAGAAAAGCCTGAATTTCATCGGAACACATCATAAATCAGTGCTGAGATTTATATGGGCTGGGTCTTCACTAAATATTGATGGGAAGTGTGAGCAATCTACAGTATTCACTTATCTACATGTTCAGAAGGACCTTACTTGTACTGATTTCACAAAGAGAGATGACTGGATGGTTGCAGATGCCCTGGAAGACCAATAACTCTGGTTAACATCAACTATTTCTGGCTGTGTTTTTAAGATGGCTGTTGAATTCCTTCATGAACTCAACGTGCCCTTCTTCAAGGTCGGATCCGGTGACACTAATAACTTCCCATACCTGGAGAAAACAGCTAAGAAAGGTACACTGAGTGTGGAGCTGTACTGTTACATCACATGAGAGTGGAGCTGTATTGTTACATCACATGAGTGTGGAGCTGTATTGTTACATCACATGAGTGTGGAGCTGTATTGTTACATCACATGAGTGTGGAGCTGTATTGTTACATCACATGAGTGTGGAGCTGTATTGTTACATCACATGAGTGTGGAGCTGTATTGTTACATCACATGAGTGTGGAGCTGTATTGTTACATCACATGAGTGTGGAGCTGTATTGTTACATCACATGAGAGTGGAGCTGTATTGTTACATCACATGAGAGTGGAGCTGTATTGTTACATCACATGAGAGTGGAGCTGTATTGTTACATCACATGAGAGTGGAGCTGTATTGTTACATCACATGAGAGTGGAGCTGTATTGTTACATCACATGAGAGTGGAGCTGTATTGTTACATCACATGAGAGTGGAGCTGTATTGTTACATCACATGAGAGTGGAGCTGTATTGTTACATCACATGAGAGTGGAGCTGTATTGTTACATCACATTAGAGAGTGGAGCTGTACTGTTACACCACATTAGAGTGTGGAGCTGTACTGTTACATCACATGAGTGGCCTCTGCTTTTAAAGGCTTTGATAATTATAAAAAAAAAAACAAATAGTAGTATTGTGAATGAATTGAATCATTTTCTTGTAATTAGTCGTTGGTGTGTTAAATAAGTGGGATGCTGGCTGCTCAAGGGCGCCCCATGGTGGTATGTTAAATAAGAGGCGTGTTGGCTGCTCTAGGGCGCCCTATGGTGGTGTGTTAAGAGGTGTGTTGGCTGCTCTAGGGTGCCCCATGGTGGTGTGTTATATAAGAGGTGTGTTTGCTGCTCTAGGCCGCCCCATGGTGGTGTGTTATATAAGAGGTGTGTTGGCTGCTCTAGGGCGCCCCATGGTGGTGTGTTAAGAGGTGTGTTGGCTGCTCTAGGGTGCCCCATGGTGGTGTGTTATATAAGAGGTGTGTTTGCTGCTCTAGGGTGCCCCATGGTGGTGTGTTATATAAGAGGTGTGTTGGCTGCTCTAGGGCGCCCCATGGTGGTGTGTTATATAAGAGGTGTGTTTGCTGCTCTAGGGCGCCTCATGGTGGTGTGTTATATAAGAGGTGTGTTGGCTGCTCTAGGGTGCCCCATGGTGGTGTGTTATATAAGAGGTGTGTTTGCTGCTCTAGGGCGCCCCATGGTGGTGTGTTATATAAGAGGTGTGTTGGCTGCTCTAGGGTGCCCCATGGTGGTGTGTTATATAAGAGGTGTGTTTGCTGCTCTAGGGCGCCCCATGGTGGTGTGTTATATAAGAGGTGTGTTTGCTGCTCTAGGGCGCCCCATGGTGGTGTGTTATATAAGAGGTGTGTTTGCTGCTCTAGGGCGCCCCATGGTGGTGTGTTAAATAAGAGGTGTGTTGGCTGCACTAGGGTGCCCCATGGTGGTGTGTTATATAAGAGGCGTGTTTGCTGCTCTAGGGCGCCCCATGGTGGTGTGTTATATAAGAGGTGTGTTGGCTGCTCTAGTGCGCCCCATGGTGGTGTGTTATATAAGAGGTGTGTTTGCTGCTCTAGGGCGCCCCATGGTGGTGTGTTAAATAAGAGGTGTGTTGGCTGCTCTAGGGCGCCCCATGGTGGTGTGTTATATAAGAGGTGTGTTGGCTGCTCTAGTGCGCCCCATGGTGGTGTGTTATATAAGAGGTGTGTTTGCTGCTCTAGTGCGCCCCATGGTGGTGTGTTATATAAGAGGTGTGTTGGCTGCTCTAGGGTGCCCCATGGTGGTGTGTTATATAAGAGGTGTGTTTGCTGCTCTAGGGCGCCCCATGGTGGTGTGTTATATAAGAGGTGTGTTGGCTGCTCTAGGGTGCCCCATGGTGGTGTGTTATATAAGAGGTGTGTTTGCTGCTCTAGGGCGCCCCATGGTGGTGTGTTATATAAGAGGTGTGTTTGCTGCTCTAGGGCGCCCCATGGTGGTGTGTTATATAAGAGGTGTGTTTGCTGCTCTAGGGCGCCCCATGGTGGTGTGTTAAATAAGAGGTGTGTTGGCTGCACTAGGGTGCCCCATGGTGGTGTGTTATATAAGAGGCGTGTTTGCTGCTCTAGGGCGCCCCATGGTGGTGTGTTATATAAGAGGTGTGTTGGCTGCTCTAGTGCGCCCCATGGTGGTGTGTTATATAAGAGGTGTGTTTGCTGCTCTAGGGCGCCCCATGGTGGTGTGTTAAATAAGAGGTGTGTTGGCTGCTCTAGGGCGCCCCATGGTGGTGTGTTATATAAGAGGTGTGTTGGCTGCTCTAGTGCGCCCCATGGTGGTGTGTTATATAAGAGGTGTGTTTGCTGCTCTAGGGCGCCCCATGGTGGTGTGTTAAATAAGAGGTGTGTTGGCTGCTCTAGGGCGCCCCATGGTGGTCTCCAGTGGGATGCAGTCCATGGAGACGATGCGGCGGGTGTATCAGACTGTGAAGGAACACAATCAGAAGTTCTGCATTCTGCAGTGCACCAGTGCGTACCCACTGGAGCCAGAGGACGTCAACCTGCGAGTCATCAGCGTAAGGCGTGTGTGTGTGTGTGTGTGTGTGTGTGTGTGTGTTCCACATGCTCACTAATTGTAAAGTTGTCAAGTGTTCATGAAGCACAACGGTATTAGAGTTACTGTATATAATCTTGTTATAAAATTTTAGATGAAGTAATACAAAATATACATATTATTTAGATCCATTCATATATTATTATAATATATATATTATATTTATTATAATATATTATTATTATTATTGTGAGCTCCTGTATAGTTCTTGTAAGATTCCTCCAGAGGTTCTTGTATCACTTCTTTGTGATCCTATTCATATCTATAATTCCCAAAATTGTTCTAACTCATAGGAATATCAGAAGGAGTTTCCAGACATCCCGATTGGCTACTCGGGCCATGAGTCGGGCATCACCATCACGTTGGGGGCGGTGGCCCTGGGGGCCAAGGTGGTGGAGCGCCATGTGACGCTGGATAAAACCTGGAAAGGGAATGACCACGCGGCATCACTGGATCCCCATGAACTGACTGAACTGGTGCGCGCCATCCGCACACTGGAGCGGGCACTGGGGAGTGGGATTAAACACATGCTGCCCTGTGAGAAGCCCTGTCACGACAAGGTGAGTACACACACACACACACAAACACACACGCACATATACACACACACATATTTACACACACACATCTATACACACACATACATACACACACCACACATACACACATACATACACACACCACACGCACATATTTACACACACATACATACACACACCACACGCACATATTTACACACACATACACACACCACACACACACACATATACACACATACATACACACACCACACATATTTACACACACACATCTATACACACACACGCACATATACACACATACATACACACACCACACACATATTTACACACACACACACACACACACACATCTATACACACACACACACACACACACACACACATCTATACACACACACAAACATATATATACACATACACACACGCTTTCTTTGTCTCTCTCTCTCCCCATTTCTCTCTCTCTATCTCTCTCCTCTCTCTCTCTGTATCTCTCCAGCTGGGAAAGTCTGTGGTGGCTAAGGTGTCTATCCCGAAGGGCACCACTCTAACCCTGGACATGCTGAGCGTGAAGGTGGCCGAACCCAAAGGTGTGGCTCCGGAGGACATCTTCCAGCTGGTGGGGAAAAAGGCGACGTCGGACATCGGCGAGGATGAGAGCGTAACGGAGGACGTGGTGGAGGGCTACGGCAAGAAGACTCGAGTGTGACGGCGCTGAGCCAAGCGGCCCCTGTACAGCACGAGACCTGTGACCTGTGGCATGTCAGGACGCTTCCCGCCACGGTTCTGTAGCTGCGGCTCAGGAATACGCAAACAGAACGGCAGCGTGTGGAACAGGACGCACCGTGTGTTGTCAGAGCGACCGGCGGCTCGGGTCGTCCTGGGAGCTCCAATAAAGATCGATCTCCAGAACCATCACGTGTGTCATTACTCTGTTTAACGTGTCCTCTCCACACGAGGTGCAACGTCATGATCGCGTTGTTCTCTATAAAAGCGTAATGTGGGTGGAGGTGGTGCCCTATGAAGTCCTTTCACACTTCATCAGCACGGTGCCATGTTTCAGTCCAAGGACAACCTCCTCGTGCTCCGTGATCTGTTGCACTTTTACGATAGTGACGCCTTATATAATTCATTCATTTCCTCCTTTATTGGAGTTTTCGGGTCGTTTAGCTCCCTGAGACAGTGAGACACTGCAATAAAGGTTTGGTAGTCGTTATTGAGTTTTAAAGACTTTAGATTTAATAATTAAAAAATATTTTAATGCAAGGATTCTGGGCTATGAGGCAGGTTTTAATACTTTCATTACTTGTAAGATCCACATCCAGTCAGATGTAGACTGTGAAAATGACCAAAGCCTTTTGCTGACCACATTTGAACTGCCAGATCCTTTCAGACTCGATGAAAATGACAATAAATTACACACACAAGTTATACTATGATAATTAAAAACACTAACCTGTACCAACTCAAATAAGGGACACCCTCTTAATCTGTGTTAAATCGTGTTTAAAATAATGGCTCTCCAATGGAGAAAAGACCTCTAAGAATAACTTATTCTAGAAGACATTAAAAGTGATACAGTATGGGTTGTCATTCTACTGAACGTAATTATATACTGAATTGTGTAGCTAAAATATACGTTTTAACGTATTATTTTCAATTTTCTTTGGTTTTAGATTTGATGTTATGATTAAGTTGCGTAATAGTCCATCGGGAAATATTGATCATTATTTAATTAATGGCGCATTAACGAACCCCCGACACGATCTGTCTTCACTTGACGTGTTTGTCTTTCTGAAGGGAGACGCGCTCCTACGTGGCTCGAATACGCATGCGTGTACCGCAACGCCCCATCTGCCGCGCAAGAGATCACGGGACGCGCACGGACGCGGTTCAGTCATTTTATTGGTCCACTGTCAAGGTTGTCCTCCCGCGGTTGGATAACGCGGCTGTCAATCAGGAACGCACACGCTTCATTGGTCGCGCCGCCGTTTCCTTCACAGGCTGGTCTTTCTCCCCCCACAGTGCCCGTGGAGACGGCAGTGGGACGGACCCGTCATTTAAAGCCCCGGTTCTCTCTCTCCTCCCCGGTCAGCCGCTTTAGGATCGACCTCACACCGCCATGGACGACTTCGACATGCTCGGCGCGCCGCAGGGCCCCGCGGGGAACGGCATCGGGGCGGAGGAGGACCCCGCGGCGGCCTTCCTCGCGCAGCAGGAGAGCGAGATGGCGGGAATCGAGAGCGAGGAGGGCTTCAGCATCCTGGACGACGGCGCGTTTCCCGCCTCGCTGGGCGCGAGCCTAGCAACGGAGCAGCACGGCAACGGTCCGTGTAGCCGCAGCTAGCTAACTGTGAAACCTCACCGACCTCATACTTCACCTTTTATTTAGTCTCGGACACTTTATTAATGTTTCAGTTAACTAAAGTGTAGCTAACGGGTATATTTTACCTCATATTTTTATTTCAGTTAACTAAAGTGTAGCTAACGGGTATATTTTACCTCAGTTTTTATTTCAGTTAACTAAAGTGTAGCTAACGGGTATATTTTACCTCATATTTTTATTTCAGTTAACTTTTAGTTTAAATCGCGTGAACGTGCACCTAGCTAACGGGTATATTTTACCTCATATTTTTTATTTCAGGTAACTAAAGTGTAGCTAACGGGTATATTTTACCTCATAGTTTTATATTTGACGACGACATTGGGAGATGGGGTGAATATTAACGGATTAGCGCTAGCTGGCTGATTAGCCGGAGTAGCTAAGCTGTCGTCTCAAGCTGGTCGGTTGGTCTGAGGTAACGGACGTTGGTCGTTTCTCTCAACGTTTACGTGTTCGGTGCCGTTATAGACGGATAGATAACTAGGTTAAGTAGGTTCCGTTAGCTGGCTCGCAGGTCCGTGGGGCTGGGCGGCGTTACGTTGGCCGTGAAGGCCGAGTGACCGGCCGACTGTTTCGGTAACGCCGACGTTTCGTCCCGGTAGCGCAGCGGGACACGGTGACGTTATCCGCGCTGGACGGCGCCGGTTTACTGTTGGGACACCTGGGACAAATATCCCGCGACTAGAGACTTAAACGACAAATGACGGTGGTTTGGCTAGGTGCACGTTCACGCGATTTAAACGGCGCCTAAGAACTGAACCACCGACACCCATGACCGTGTACAGCGACCTTTGGACCCGGGCCTGCTGCAGCCAGCTGGCGGTTAACGTAACACGGCGAGCTGATGACCTTCGGGGCGCGTCTACACTCGCTGTAATTCGGAGACCGGACCGAATCACGAACCGAATCACCCTCGGTCCTCTTTACAACGGGCCCTGGCGTCTGGGACACTACCGTGAGGACCTGGTGTGATCAGGGCCACAAACGTGCTTCTCAATATCGAGATAGCGACTGAGATGCAGGTGAATTTGGGAGGTTATTTGACCAAAAACATGGAGGTGGTTCACCGTCACGACCCGATCACCGCCGAGCTGAGGACGCTGCCGTCCAGAGAGAGCTGGCGGACTGGTGTGTGTTTCACGCCACCTGTGTGTTATTCTTCGCTGCGATCGTCATGCGTCGACTCGGGCTGAGTCTTCTGCATTAATGATGAGGGGATGTTATTTCATTAGAGGGACTGGAGCCCGCGGCCGCACCAGCTATGTTTGGAGGACACTGGTATTTTGTATTGCCTCTATGTAGCTGTTGTAGGACCGCTGTCGTCGTGGTTGTTTGTGAGAAAGTGGCTGAGTGTGTACTTCTTTGTGTTTCATTTCCGCCTGCAAAGGAAGAAGGGACTAACGAGTCAGCAAAAGTGTTTTATCCTAACGAGCTTTGCCCAACGCTTCATTCTGGAAAATGGGTTGTTTAGAGCAGCAATGTGGGCCTGGCTTATACAATTGGAAATGGTCCTAAGTTTAGTGCAGACTAATCAAAATTTGCATCGGTGACCCCCTCTAAGCATCAGACACTGTGTGTGTGTGTGTGTGTGTGTGTGTGTGTGTGAGAGAGAGAGAGAGAGAGAGTGCATCGCACATTGTCATGGGTGTGTTGGTTACAGTGGCAGAATGGATGCGTTAATAACATTGTGATATGTATGAGCACGTATTTCTCCAAGATGCTCTTCAGCAGGTGAAACACAACTGCTCTTGGGCAGTGGTGACATGCGGGTGGAATCAGTAACAACAAAGCTGGATTGAACTGACCCATCTGGCAGCGAAAGCTGGCTTTCAGCACCCTCTACTGGTGTGTTTTACTGCTGTTGCCAGGCCTGGGGTCTCACGTGACTTCTGTCTTTCTCTGTCCACAGACGGGACCATAAACGGAGAGCTGCACGAGGTAATGGTCCGATATTACAGTTACTGGCTTCGCTGACGTTATTTATATCAGAGCCTCAATTAAAGCCAAAGTATAGTCTGAGATTAATGTTTGTGGGATGTGTGGTGTTGCATTAATCAGGGTTCGTACGGTCATGAAAAACCTGGAAAAGTTATGGAATTTGAAAATAGCAATTTCCAGGCCTGGATAAGTTTTGGAAAAAATAAAAATACTCAAATGTTTTGGAAAAGTCATGGAAATTTGCTTGACACAATAAATGTTTGTCGTTCTGATAACCGGAAGAAATATATATATATAGCCTTTTTTTTCATTGTGTGGACCGCTAACGTAACTTCACACGTTAGTTCGCTGCGTTAGCGACGGACTCCAAACGGAGCTGTAGATTGTACTTTGACATGTAAATCAGCGTAATGCTGGTAAATGCCGATTCAACAATGGCTGCTTCAGTTGGACAAATACAAGCTGTGGTTTGAGAAAGACAAGGACACGTGCAAAATGTGCGGTTAACCAATCGGTTAACGATGGGGTTAGAGACTGAAAAGTCTGTCGTAAAGCAGTTTTTGTCGTTAAGCGTGACCCTAGATTTAGATACGCTTTAATCATAAATACAGTATAGAAAAAAACTGCGTGCGTACAACGCGAGAGAGCGATCGCGTTGTCGAGATGGGCTATGGTGGAGGCTGCGCTGCTTCAGCTTATACACTATACTCCACTACACTACACTCCACTGTGCTGCCACTGCACCTTCGCGCACCGCGCAAAATTACGAAAAGTCGGTCGTAACTCCAGTCCGTCGTTAACCAGACCCGTCGGTAAGCGGGGACTCACTTTTAGCCCGGATACGGCTTATAGCTACAACATTTTCCATTTAAAAAACATTGTAGGTGCGACGTATATTGATATTGAAAATACGGTAAATGTTTATTTTTTCAATTAAACCACGTGGCTTTTCATTAATTTATGATATACTGTGGAATTTTGGCCTGGATTTTTTCTTATTTTTCATGTCTACACATATGTTTAGAGAATGTATAGTCATTGAAATTTGCCTGAAAGTCATGGAAAAGTCATGGAAATTAATTGTCAAAAAAGTGTATGAACCCTGATTAATGGAAGTGAGTGGGTCTTGTTCTGTGTGGTCGTGTGTGTGTGTGGCTGATGTAAAAGCTTGCACCTGGAGTGTGTCTGTCTGTCTGTCTGTCTGTCTGTCTGTCTGTCTGTCTCACTGGTGTGTAAGCTTGCACCTGGAGGGAGGGAGGGAGAGAGAGTGTGTGTTCGTGCGAGCGAGCGTGAGTGTGTGTAAGCTTGCACCTGGAGTTTGTTCCTTCAAATGGTTGTATTACCATTTGAAGAATCTCATTCAGGTCTGGTGTTTCTGGTGTGCTGTGTAATCGTGTCCTTCATCCACTAGTCTTCACTCTGAGCATCTGGGATATATCTGGTCCCAGCACACCTTGAATTTGCAGGTGGGGGTGGGGTATTTGCCTTGCAGGATGAATGTAACCCATTTGCTCATGCAGCATGCTGTTGACCCAACTGTGGTGTGTGTGTGTGTGTGTGCGCGCGCGTGTGTGTGTAGAGTAATGGCCCCTCTGATGCGTATGCTGCTATCTCCAGTGCTGACCGTCTGCAGGCGGAGCCAGAGAGCCTGCGCAAGTGGAGAGAGGAGCAACGCGATAGGCTGGAGGCACTGGGTAAAGGGGCGGGGTCTATGGGTCATTGGGTAAAGGGGCGGAGTCACTGGGTGGAAAGGGGACAGACTATCTACCACAGAGACTGGAAGAGGGAGGGATGGACTAACCCAGGGGTGCCCAATACGTCAATCGCGATCTACTGGTCGATCACAAAGGAAGTGTAGGTAACTCACATGACATTTAAAAAGTAGGGGATTAATGACAGGCTATCATCCATCTTCACTGACAGTTGTATTTTGATTGACATACAGGGTAGCCAATCTAACGTTTGAACTTTTGACAACCTGTGCATGCGTGTTCTACCGTGCTAACTAGTTCAGTTACTTTGCTGCATAGCTATTTAAACTAAATACAACAAAGGGTATAAAAATGAGTGCCGTAGCTGGTCTGAGTAAGAAGCCTAAAACCAAACACTTCATACAGAATGGGAGGAGGATTTGTTTCTCTGTCTTATTCACTATATTTCACTGTCATATTCACTATATTTCACTATGTCGTATTCTAAGTGCGTTTGCCTCATCTGTCAGTGTGCCATTGCTATTCCAAACAAGGGAAATGTGGAGCCACGTTTTCGGAGTGTTCATAAAAACTATGACATTGACTTTCCTCCAAAAAGTGAGCTGAGAAAGGTCAAAGAACTAAAATCCCAGTTGACCGAACAGCAGTCGTTTTTCTCACATCTGATCACAAAAGCGAAGGAAGCATCATTTCGGGTGAGTCACTTAATTGTTAAACACAAGAAGTCCTTACAAGACGGAGAGATGATAAAAGAGGCATTTGTTGAAGCCGCTGATTCCTTGTTTCGAGACTTTAAAAACAAATCTGAAATATTATCTTCAGTCAAAGCTGTCCAGGTATTGAGGAATACAGTCACACGGCGCTCTGAAACCACGACCGAGGATTTGACCCAGCAATTTTGGAAGGATATTGCGGAGTGTTTCTCGCTACAATTAGACGTCAACTGATGCAAGACACAATAAAAAAAAAACTTTTTCCTTTTCCCCCTTTAGGATAAAGTATACACAATATTAAATAGTAATAATAACTTAAATAATGCTAATAATAAATTTGTTTAGCATTTTTATTGTAGGTAGATTATTTTGACATTGTCATCTTATAAGTTGCTCGCAAGCTGAAAAGGTGTGGGCACCCCTGGACTAACCAGTCTTTATGGGCTTGGTGGTTTGGGCTTTGAGTTTGAGGAGCAGATCAAGAGGTGGTTGATGTTAGAGTTTGATTGTAACTGGACACGAGCTGATCACAGCTGGTGTGGGGACCGTGACCTGGGCCAGTGCTCTCATATGTGAGTGGGGTGTTTGTGGAGCTGATGGAGGCGTTGTGTGACCGTGACCTTTCACAGACGCCAACTCACGCCAGCAGGAGTGTGAGTGGAAGGAGAAGGCTCGGGTGGAGCTGGAGGAGTGGCACACACGACTGGACGAGCAGCTGGCCAAGACTAAAGTTAGCAACAGGTACGCCATCACAGCCGCCCAGTGCCCACACCAAAGCGCCGCCCAGCGCCCACGTGCCTGGCCCAGCGCCTACATGCCCCGCCCAGCACCCACACCAAAGCACCGCCCATCGCCCATGCGCCCCGCCCAGTACCCACACGCACTAATGCAGGACGCCCCGTCCAGTGCCCACACGCATTAATGCAGGACTCACCGTCCAGCATGTAGATCTTTGTGTGCTTTGGTCTTTCTCCCACTAATCGTGTGTGTGTGTGTGTGTGTGTGTGTGTGTGTGTACTGGTCTTGTTGGGTCTTAAATTACACACTGCTCTTCTTATCCAAACTTACTGCACCTGTTTTCTTGTCTGAGTGTGACTGTTTCTTGTTGGTGAGACTGGGTACGTGTCTGTGTCTGTTTGATTATATAATATCAGTACGAGTGTGACTTGAGATTTTTGTGTGGGTGTGTTTTTGTTTGTTTTGTGTGTGTGTCCTGTCTTCACTGTATGAGATGTCTTCTTCTCTTTTCACTGCCTTCTCTTCTCTCTCCTGATTGGCTGCTCTCCTGGGATCTCCAGGGTTTTGGATGAAGATTTCTACAAACAGCCCTTCTCTCACCTGATTGGTTATGTGTATGTTGCTCCACTAACATGCGTTCTTTTCTCATGCACCTCTCCTTAACACTCCACCCTCTCCACCTGCTCCTCCACCCGTCACACCCAGAGATGCTGGTCCTGTGGTCCCGGGTGATGGCTCAGAGCCCCGCCCACTATTGCATGCTTTTGGACTTCAGTGTTTCCTGGTCTGGGTGTGTGTGTGTGTGTGTGTGTGTGTTAGGGCTGTGTCGATAACCGCATTACTGCAACACCGCGGTTATGTAGTGCCTACCGCGGTGTTGAGCTCATTACCGCCGTTTATTTATTTATCTATAAAAGGAATCGTTTCCATTGCGAAAAAACATGGAAAAACATTTCCATTGCTATCGCTGTGTACACGAGAGGAACAGTCCATTAAATAAATTGGGGATGGGTTTGCGCTGGATTTTTGTGTGCGATTACCGTGTTTTCCGGAGTATAAGCCACTACTTTTTCACCCCACGATTTGAACCATGCGGTTTATAATGGGCTGCAGCTTTTCTGTAGATGTTTCTTCACCCGTCAGGGGCGGAGCAGAAAGTGAATCAGGTGGTAGGACAAAGTTATAAATCAAAGAAGAAAGTGCTCATTTTCATTTAGCACATGCAACAGCAGGCACAACGGAGAAATTTAGTCAAGCCATCATGTGTTGTGCCGAATTCCGACTCCCCTCGTTTGTACACGCATAGATGCTACAGATTATATTCGGGAGTTACAGTGATTATAACTTAGTACATTGAGCACTCTGGTTTTGTCCTAACTAGATATTTAGACATAATACTGCGAAGTCATGGTCAGAGGTGAACTTAGTCAATAAATGTGTATTTTATAGTCAATGTGTATTTTATTAAAAATAATTAACACCCTTGAACCAGTGTGGATTGGACATGGATAATGCCGTTTGATGTGAAGGATAATTAAAGTCTAGCTCTTATTTATGCATAGAAACATAAATCGACAATATTATCTGTATCGTCTTTATGTGCGGATTAACTGGCAAGTCGGAATTTCGACATAACACTGTCGCACATGAAATGCTACAGGCACCGTTCAGAAACTGATCAGTTCAGGTAAATGTATTCAGTTCAGTAGATGTATGTGGCTTTTAGCCCGGTGCGGACACTGAACTCGCGATGTATTTGCAGGAGGAAGCCCTCGATTCGCATTCGGACCCACTTGCCCGGTGGGGGAAAAATCTAATTCGATTCCCTCTTCTGTCAAACATTGCCAGAAAATATATGACCGTTTGCGCGACGAGCACTCCATCGGGGCGTGTATTCAGCACGGCAGGCAACATTGCCACCTCGTTTAGATCGTCCTTTAAACCGGACAAAGTGAACATGTTGGTTTGTCTTGCAAGGAACATGAAGACAGAAAAATAAGATATTTATAATTAACGTTATTCACGTCATTATTAACAAGATTATGGCCATAATTTTGCGTTAAGTATTTACGATGAATTAAGTTATTAATTTAAAAGTGCATGTTTTTATTTATGAACTATAGTTTTTTTTATTTTATTTTTTTGGGGGGGGGGGTTATTAAGCGCTTCACCGCAGTGAAACGTTGCTCTTTCACAGCGGTAAGAAAAAATCCATACCGTCACAGCCCGTGCGTGTGCGTGTTCTCATTAACATTGTGTTGTGGGTTTGAATATGGAAGGTGGTTGTTTGCCCAGATGCCATCAGTCGTACTGCTCTGTTGTGCCTTCATCATTTGAGACCTTAATTATTTCACATGTCTTCACTTGAATTACGGTCCTATAGTGTAGTGTGTACCTTCTTTTTGGTGTTGAGTGTGTGTTGTGCTGTTCAGATGGTCTAGGGTTATTTTAGCAGCAGCTGCGTGTCTGGCAAATGTTCGATCCCAAATGTCAAACGTGTTTAGTCAAATAATATTTGAATTCATTTACTGAGCTGTCATCTTAAGTCAAACAAGTACCTGTCAGTACTGTGGGCTTAGCGTCATAGGAGAGCTGTCAGTACTGTGGGCTTAACGTCATAGGAGAGCTGTCAGTACTGTGGGCTTAACGTCATAGGAGAGCTGTCAGTACAGGGTTTCCTGTGATTTGAGCCTGAGGTGATTTGGCTTTTTCTCAGGCATACTTGTGGTTGACAGTTTGCTGGACACCTTTGCTTTCTTTGCTGCTGGTGGGTTTGTGTGGTTGTAGACTTGATGTGGTGCAGGTTCAGTGTGGTTAGTTCTGGTCGTGTTGGGTTGTAGCGTGTGTTTGAGCAGGATGTGTACAGCTTTAGTTGTGTGTAGCTGCAGGCGTAGCTGTGTGTTCCTCACTGTAGCCAGGTGTCCGTGGCATCCACCCAGACTCCCGGGCCCAGGAGCAGCTCTGCAGGACCAGAATGTCTCTGCCTTCACACACACGCACTCCCTGGGGGGGGGTTAAGACACGATTGTGTCGAGGTTCAGAGTCACCAGCTCATGATTTGACCAAATAATAAACACTGTCTTGGTAAACATGCAGCAATAAAAATAAAAAATTCAAAATCCTAAAGCCTGTAGGTGAAGTCAGGAGAATGTGCTCTCGGAACCAGAACAGAACCTGGGCACTGTGGGATCTAGAGAACAGAACCCGGGCAGGTCTGGTCTCCAGCAGAGGTTCCTGGTGTGGTGGGGGGCTGGGGCAGAGGCCCGGCCCAGCGGGGCCGCTCCTACCCGGGCCGCTCTTGTGGTTGTTGTGTTCTTGTGGGACGCATGCTTGCTTCCATCATATGCATTACGCCTCACGTTTCTTCTCCTTTTCTATATTTATATCTGACCTCTGACCTGTGCTCTCTCCTTCTCTCCTTCCTCTGTGCACCTTTAAGCACTCATATTAACCATCCTTGCTACCGCCTAGACCAGTTAAGTAAAAAAACAGAAAAAATCAATAATAATAATAATGAGCATTTTCTTGGGGGGTGGGGTGTTTTTGCAGACGAATGCAAATGACACGTGCTGTTTCTGTCCTCATTACGGGTCTGACCGCCGTTAACGTCAGACTGGGTTGTGCTGATCTTTGGGTTATGGGGGTGGAGGTGATGAAGGTCATTAGTAACGTAATAATGTTTCAGAATGTTTCTAGTCTTGTTCTTCCTCACTTTTTTAAGTGCCATACATGTCGCACCAGATGTAGCTGGAGGGTTTTTAGCCTTCAGACAGCCCTTATCCCAAACACGCACACGTATAATAATACTACCAATTAAGTGCTGAGTGCTTTCACCCATTTGAAGCTACAGTAATTGAAACGTTATCAAATGAGGTCTCAGGTGGGCCAGAGTAATGGAAAAATAGCGCCTTAATACTCAAAATATCTATAAGAATATCGCCCTAATACTCAAAATATCTAGATGGGGGGGTGTGTTTGGTTGGTTTGTTTTTGTGTGGGTGGGTGGCTTTATGCTGCCATGTACAGGAGTTAAGTGGTGTGTGTGTGTGTGTGTGAGACGCTGACTGTGTTGTGTGTCCTGCAGGGCGGCGGAGGAGGCCATGGCGTCTGAGCTGGATGAGAACAACCCAGGGACGGAGTGGGAGCGCGTGGCGCGTCTCTGTGACTTCAACCCCAAGTCCTCCAAACAGGCCAAGGACGTGTCCCGCATGCGCTCTGTCCTCATCTCGCTCAAACAGGCCCCGCTGGTGCGCTAGGCCCCGCCCACTCCACACACCCTCAGTGCTGGTGCGCTAGCCCCGCCCCCCACAGAACCACAACCCCCAGCAGCCTGCAGGCCCCACTCACCCCACACAGAACCACAACTCCCGCAGGCACCGCCCACCCCACACACACACACACACACACACACACACACACACACCCCACAGAACCACAACTCCCAGCAACCTGCAGGCCTCGCTCACCCTACACCCCCCCCCCCCCCCCCCCCCAACAGAACCACCGCTCCCAGCAGCCCACAGGCCTCGCCGCGTCATAGTCACTCGCTGACGACGGCGAATCCTTCTGGCTGTGTTTCTGAAGGATTTGAGACCTGTTTTCATACATAAATAATCTAAATTATATCCTTATATTATGATATAGAGATATCTGTATATGTTTATACATATATATTCCACCTATAAATATATACACATATAATGAAGCTTTTCAGATTTGGTTTTATTTTGAGTTTTTTGCTGTTTTCCGGACCAAACTCCATAAGTGTGGTGATCCTCTGCTCAGTTAGAGAGCGCATGGTGTTGTGACTTTATCAATCTATGCATTTCCTCCAGGAATAAAGTACAAAATGTGCTGTGTATGTCGTATACAGACTGTAGGAGTATTTGCGTGTGCGTGCGTGTTTGTGTGTGTCTGTGTGCGTTATGAAGACTGACCCCTTGTGCACCTCCCAGTGAGGCGTGGGAACCACAGGTTGATCATGAACGTGTTCAACTGTAAACTGATTGTTGTATCTGTTCTCTAAAGTCGATTCTGTGATGAGTAAACACGGTTGAATCGTCTGTTTGGTCTGTCTTCTCTTTCATCATGCACATTCTCATTCAGATTCTGGTTGTGTCCAGCAGTTCCTGACTTTGGATAGATGTCCATTTTGTGTCCATCAGTCGCGTTAATCTGAAGCTGGACTCAGATCAGTGCAGGTGGTCTGCTAGTCCACTAGAGGGCAGTGTTTCGGAATCCCCTCCCCTGAAATTTTAAATTATATATTTTTTATATTTTCAGGCATGAAAATCAGTTACCTTTTGGCGAAATTCGCCGTTTTGAAGTTGAAAAGGGTGACCTATGCGAATCGTTTAGATCCGAGGAGGTTTTTTTTTTTTTGTGGGGGGGTTTACATCTATAAATATATTTTAATTATCATATTGACTTAATAAGCAAACAGAGCACTTCCGAAATCGGCTATTTCAATGGCACAGTTGGCCATCCAATATTGGCCACCCAATATCAGAAACAGGTAGATTTGTCCCACCCAAAAATTAAACCACACAAACAGCGGAAACGGTTTAAAACGTTTATTCTAAAAGCGTGATTTGGCAGTGTTCGCAATTCACGTGCTGTGTTTGTTGTTAGCTTGGCTTTGATTTGATAGCAAATGAGCCCCCCAATGTCAAACCCGCTCCTATGCCCTTGCGTAATGGTAATCGCCGTATTCCCATGCCGTCACCTCTCATAACCCCCCCCACCAGTCTTCTCACCTTTTTAACCCCTGACCCATTTTCATGCCTGTATTTTAGTGTGAAATTCTCAGTACCTCAACGCGTCCATTGCTGAATCTCTGCTCTTCAACTATACAATTTTTATATTTAAAATGAATAAATAATAAAAAAACTTAAATCTATCTCAAAGTAAATTGTTAGTCAATAAAAATGTATTACTTGGAATTCATTGGTAAAAGAAAAGAAAATATTTAGAAAAAGAACTTTGGTCACAGCCAATGTTCTCAACCTCTGCAAAGTTTTTCAAGCACCATTTAAGACCACAAGGAACAGAAAAAAACAGCCATTTTGAGGGGGGGGGACGACACCTTTTACTGTAACACCCAAGATGACTACTAGGTAAGCACCTCATTTTGCACCTCGCCAGATAAATGTTAAAAACTTGGTTTGTCAGCAAGCATACACAACTTTGTTTTTCATTACCGAAACAGCAAGTTTTCAATGTTAAATTTTTTTTTTTTGTGTTTTGGGAATGTTTAAGGTTATTGAAGTCTAAATACAAAAAGCTAGCAAAAGTTTAGCTAGGCATCATAGTGGCCCCACAGAGATCAAAGAAGGTTAAGGTCAGTCATAGGTGGCATGAACTATATATATATATATATATATATATATATATATATATATATATATAAGTAGTGTTCAACAAGTAGTATTTCAACCCCCTGCAAATTTTGCGAATTTAACAAGTTGCAAATAAGTTAGAGCCTTCAAACTTTGAACAAGAGCAGAGCAGCATTTATTAACAGATGCTTAAATAATACAAACCTAACACAAGTTGCTCAGGTAAAGTATAATACATTTTAAACATTAGGGTTAATTATTATTCAACCCCTCGGTTTAATATTTTGTGGAAAACCCCTTATTTCCTATTACAGCTATTAATCGTTTTTTAATATGACCTGATCAGGCCAGCACAAGTCTCTGGAGTAATCTTGGCCCACTCCTCCATGCAGATCTTCTCCAAGTCATCTAGGTTCTTTGCTCACCTCACGTGGACTTTGACCTTGAGCACATTCCACAAGTTTTCAATTGGGTCAGGAGACTGACTAGGCCACTGCAACACCTTGATTTTTTCCCTCTCAAACCAGGCCTTGGTTTTCTTGGCTGTGTGCTTGGGGTCGTTGTCCTGTTGGAAGATGAAATGACGACCCATCTTAAGATCCTTGATAGAGGAGTGGAGGTTCTTGTGCAAAATCTCCAGGTAGGCTGTGGTATCCATCTTCCTGTGGATGTGGAACAGATGGCCAGGCCCCTTGGCTGAGAAGCAGCCCCACAGCATGATTCTGCCACCACCATGCTTGACTGTAGGGATGGTATTCGTATGCAGTGCCATCCTGTCTCCAA
Organism: Brachyhypopomus gauderio; assembly: GCF_052324685.1. Taxonomy (NCBI): domain Eukaryota; kingdom Metazoa; phylum Chordata; class Actinopteri; order Gymnotiformes; family Hypopomidae; genus Brachyhypopomus; species Brachyhypopomus gauderio. Next base: position 38,511,737 of record NC_135211.1, on the reverse strand, counting down.
ATGTTCCATGTTTGGTTTGCACCAAAGACCTCAATCTTGGTCCCATCAGACCAGCGAACCTTGATCCAGTCTGCCTCAGAGTCCTCCAAGTGATCATGAGCAAACTGTAGACGAGCCTTGACATGACGTTTTGAAAGTAACGGTACCTTACTGGCTCGTCTGGAACGGAGACCATTGCGGTGGAGTACGTTACTTATGGTATTGATTGAAACTAATGTCCCCACCGTCATGAGATCTTCCCGGATCTCCCTCCTTGTTGTCCTTGGGTCAGCCTTGACCATTCGGACAAGCCTAGCCTCACCATGGGAGGAGATTTTGAAAGGGTGTCCAGGCCGTGGATGGTTAACAGTAGTTCCATAAGTCTTCCACTTCTGGATGATGCTCCCAATGGTGGAGACAGGTAGGCCGAATTCCTTGGAAAGAGTTTTGTACCCCTTGCCAGCCTTGTGACCCTCCACAATTATATATATATATATATTAGGGGTGGGACGTGGTTAAAAAAATTTATCGAATTAATTAGAAGCTTTGTAATTAATTAATCGCATTTCAGTTTCAGTATTTAACATGAGAAATATTAATTTAAGTTTGAATGATGAATGAATCAGAATCAATGACCATAATCATATACTTCAATATTGTAATGTTCGACTCGGCCCTCCTCCTGGTTCATGCTGTCATTTACTTTGTTTTGTTTAATCATCCATTGTCACGCCCTGTTTTGTTTTATTCCCTGTGTTCTCATTCCTTCGTTGGAGGTCATTGTTTTGTGTAACCGTTTTGTGTTCCACGCCACGTAACCCTGTTAGGTCGGAGTTCTCTGCTCCTAATTAAGTATCTGTCTTTTCCTAGTCATGTTATCTGGGTATCTACAGTTGTGATCAAATTTATTCAACCCCCACTGAAATAAAGTGTTTTGGCCAGTTTGACATTGATTTTGATCATTTCAGTCATCTTATTTACAATTATATCAAAGAGGCACTTATAAATTAGACAAACATAACATAATATTTATGATGGAATAACCACAAATGTCTTTACTGTGCTCACATCATTATCAGTTTTATTCAACCCCCTAGTGACATTATTTTTTAGTACTTAGTACAACATCCTTTTCCAGTTATGACAGCTTTCAAGCGTGAAGCATAGCTTGACACAAGTGTCTTGCAGCGACCTATGGGTATCTTAGCCCATTCTTCATGGGCAAAAGCATCCAGTTCAGTCACATTCTTAGGCTTGCGCACTGCAACTGCCTTCTTTAGGTCCCACCAGAGGTTCTCAATTGGATTTAAGTCTGGTGATTGCGATGGCCACTCTAGAATGTTCCAGCCTTTCATGTTCAACCATGCTCTAGTGGACTTGGATGTGTGCTTCGGATCATTGTCCTGTTGGAAGGTCCAACGTCTCCCAAGCCGCAGGTTTGTGACTGACTCCATCACATTTTCCTCCAAGATCTCCTGGTACTGAAGGGAATTCATGGTACCCTGCACACGTTGAAGCTTTCCTGTACCATTAGAAGCATAACAGCCCCAAAGCATAATTGACCCCCCGCCATGCTTCACAGTAGGCAAGGTGTTCTTTTGTTCATAAGCCTGGTTCTTCCTTCTCCAAACATAGCGCTGGTCCATTGTCCCAAACAGTTCTAATTTAGTTTCATCTGACCAGAGTACACTGTTCCAAAACCTTTGTGGCTTGTCCACATGACTTTTGGCATACTGCAGTCGACTTTTCTTGTTCTTTGGAGTCAGCAAGGGGGTGCGTCTGGGCGTTCTGGCATGGAGGTCTTCGTTATGCAGTGCGCGCCTTATTGTCTGAGCTGAAACTTCAGTGCCCACATCTGACAGGTCTTTTTTCAGTTCCTTAGCAGTCACGTGGGGATTTTTCTCCACATTACGCTTCAGGTAGTGCACAGCAGTCGCGGTCAGGATCTTCTTTCTGCCACAACCAGGTAACGTTTCCACTGTGCCCTTTAACTTGAACTTGCGAATGATACTTCCGATAGTGTCTCTTGGAATATTTAACAACTTCGCAATCTTTTTATATCCATTGCCATTCTTGTGAAGAGCAATAACCTCTTCTCTTGTCTTCTGGGACCATTCTCTTGCCTTCACCATGCTTGGAAACACACCAGTAGATGTCTAGAAGGAGCTGAGTATCACAGTCCTTTTAAATCTGCCTAATTGGTGCTTATCATGCTTGATTGCTGCTCGTTGACATCCACAGATGTTTTCAATACCTGATGGAAAACACTGGAATGAACCTCTGTTCTTAGGAGTGGTAGTCGTAAAGGGGTTGAATAATTGTGTCAATGAAGAAATCACAAAAAGGCTATTTAATACTTTATGACAAAAAAAATTGATGCTATCTTAGTTGCATTTAGTTCTTTAACAAGTCCTTGTAAGATTTCATTATGAACACAATTACAAATGTGCACTGAATTCCATAAAACCCTTCGCAGCATTGGGGGTTGAATAAATTTGATCACAACTGTACATGGTCGAGGTTTAGTCTCCAGTCTCTGACTGATTTAATCTCCTCGGTGTTTGTGTCTGAACAGTTAGTTGTTCCTTGGTTAGTGCAATTTGTGTCCTAGTTCGGTGTGTTCCATAGTCAAGTGTAGTGTAGTTCTTGTTTGTTGGTTCTTTTCAACTTTTGGTATTTCCTTAGTCGAGTGTTCTTTGGTATTGGTTGCTCGTGTGTCTTACGTTTAGTCAATATTCCGTGTCCGGGTGTTGAAAATTCTAATTTGTGTGTCATGTTTGTAACAAGTGGATTTGTTAGATACATGTTATGTTCCTAGAGGGACGGATTTGAGTGTGACACACACCGCGAGTTGAGAGGATATGTATCAGTGAGTTTGCTATATGTGTTAAGCAGTGATGGCTAAGTTACCTTGAAAAAGTAATCCGATTACTCATTACAGATTACTCCTTTTAAAAGTAACTTAGTTACGTTACTGATTACTTGATTTTAAAAGTAACTATGTTAGATTACAAGTTACTTTAATAGTTACATTCAGCAGCAAAATAAATTTTTCCAATACTCACTTTATTGGAAGTGCATTTTTAACAGTAACAATGTATTGAAGCAGGTTCGGTAACCGAGGCAGAAACTGTTTAATCCAAAAATTCAGAGGAGGTAAACTTTACTGTTAACGCAACATAACGCAACGCTGGCGCGTGCCGTCGCCACCCCCCCAGTGTCACTTAAAGGGCAAGACTCGCCGTGAGGAGTAGTAGTCGCTACAGTATCTCCTGACATTATGTTTCTGTAGCTGTGCGGTATTATTTGTAAATTTATTTGTAAACGTAATACAAGCGAACTGTCAAAATTCCAGCACTTTTCAAACGTGGAACACAAAGCAACATTAGAATTCATCAGGTAAATGTTCATTCCCCTGTTTTTGAGGGGTATTTCTTTATACTACCACATATCATTTTGGGAGGACACTGTAAAAAATGACTTGTAAAACGTGCTCGCGCTTTCACACTGTCGAGCGCAGCGTGCGAGTCTAGCGCTATGGTCAGACGCAAAAGTAGAACTGACCAAGAAGAAAGATAAAATATATATTTTTACTAAGCAAAATAAAAATAGTAACGCACAGTTATTTGGATAAATAACTTTAATCTGATTACTGGACTGGAAATAGTAGCGTTATATTACTCATTACCGAAAAAGTGGTAAGATTAGAGTAACGCGTTACTAAGTAACGCGTTACTGACATCACTGGTGTTAAGGTTTAATAAACTTGATAGTAAGCAATAATACTGCTTTACCCGTCCTTTCTGTATAGTTAGGTAAAACAGAACAGAATGAAACATGGTGGCAGTGGTCGTCTATTCGATTGTAGCGAGTTTGTGAGATCCCTGACGAGAGAAAAGTGCTGCTAGCTTAGAACAGCGCGGGAAGCGGAGCGCGTGCCTGGCAAGAATGGAGCTGAAGACCGAGCGGAAAGGAGTTCTGGTCATTGCGATGGATGGACTGAAACCACCTCCAACACTTTGTTTGGATTCCCCAAACTTAGCGAAAACGTGGAAAAGCTGGAAAGAGGAGTTTACGTTGTATACGGAACTCACAATGCCCGACTCGGAGGAAACAACTAAAGTTAAGTTGTTTTCGTACCTTCTTGGGGAAAGGGGGAGAGAGCTTATGGCAACGCTGACGAGCGGTACTACATCGGCGAGGACGACAGTGAGTTCAATAATGACACTGTTTGATAAACATTGCAATCCACAACTTAATGAAACAGTGGAGCGATACAAGTTTTTTGTTAGAGAACAGGGACAAGATGAAACTATTGACAAATATGTCACAGATTTGAGAGTACTGGCCAGCACGTGCAACTTTGGTGACATTAAGGACTCACTAATAAAAGATCGTATTGTTTGTGGTACGCATAACTCTACGATGAGGGAAAGACTGTTAAGGGAAGAAAACTTAACACTGGATAAGTGCATGCAAATATGCAGAGCCACAGAACTTTCAAAAGAAAACAACAAAACCATACAGGGTAAAACGGTGGAGGAAATACATGTCATGGCAAGGAACCCAAGGACAGAAAAAAAAAGGAAGAGATTAACTAACTTTTGTGGCAACATTCATGAGAGAAATAAACACAAATGTCCAGCTTATGGAAAGAAGTGTAAGAAATGTGGAAAAGAGAACCACTGCTGCAAAATGCAAAACAAGGTTCGAGAAAAGCAAAAAAGACAGACTGGTACACACAGTCTCAGACTCAAGCGATTCATGTGAGGACATCATGACAATGACAGATGTGAGAAAAAAGCAAGGTACTGCTGATCAAAGGGAAGAGACGCACAACATCTCTTTGCAGGTATGTTGTTGGAAAAGAAGCTTGTCAACTTTCAGATAGACTGTGGGGCTACTTGCAATGTTATACCAAAGCAGCTGTTGAACTCAAATATACAATTAGATAAGACAGAGAAAGTGCTTGTCATGTACAACAAAAGCAGGTTGCGCCCACTGGGAAAATGTAAAATCAAACTCCGTAATCCGAGAAATAATAAACTGTACAGACTTGAGTTTCAAGTTTTGGACCAGGAGGACAGAATCCCATTACTGGGTAGGAAGGCCAGTGAAGCCATGAAGCTGATCAAGGTGCAGTACGAGAATATTCTGGCGATCGACAGTATAGTGAAAACACAATGTCCAGACAAAAGGACAGATAATAGTGATCAGCTAAAAGATATGGACAAAATAAAGTCTGAGTTTGAAGATGTTTTCACAGGGGTTGGCTGCCTAGAAGGCGAATACAACATAGAAATAGACAAAAGTGTACCCCCAGTGAAACTGCCTAAACGCAGAGTGCCTGTAGCTATGATGACCCCACTCAAAGAGGAACTCAAACACCTCGAAAGCAAAAAAATCATTGCACCTGTGGAGCGCAGCACTGACTGGATAAGCAGTATGGTACTGGTGAGGAAAACAAACAAAAAACTAAGGATCTGTATAGACCCAAAACCACTGAACAGAGCATTAAAAAGAAGCCATTATCCACTTCCCACTACTGATGATGTACTGCCAGGACTCTCAAAGGCAAAGGTATTGTGGTGGAATTGATGGCACAGAATTCGAGGTCTTAGTATGATGTGAAGCTTACGCTTCATGCAGTAACTCTGAACTGTCTCTCTCAGTCCAGATTCTTATAGTCAAAGTGTGTGTGTAGAAAAAACTAAGGATGCCTGCTTCCCAGGAGCAGTTATCAGTTTCCCTGGGATTCAACCTTGGGTGCTTAGAAACGGATAAGCAATATTATCACTAACTCTGCTGCTGCACAGAAAACTTCAGTCTTACAGAAAAACATCTTCAATATGGTTACAGTTAATTACTAAGCAGTACTTTTCACACAGACCGTGCTATAGTGTCTGCATGGACATGATTAATACGAATCACACATGAATATAATCAATATTTCCTTCACATTCTCCCCCTTTGATTCTCTTTATCATTCAACATAATCTTCATGCAACAGTAGTCATTCTTTCAGAAAGCTTTAGGAATCATCTGGTTCTGCAACCCAGTCGTCAGAAATGAAGGTGTGGAGCAGATGGTCTGCTGGTTCTAGCAACACTGCTTTCACCTGCTTAGACACAGTACATAGACTTATACAAAGACAAACTTTTGAATTAGTTGTTCATTCAATAGGTGCATCTCCAGCTCTGCGGGTCCGAGACCTGTATTGGGAGGCCTGCCAAAGACAATTTCAAATGCTGACAGCTCTGTCTTAGCTTGTGGTCTGGTCCTACACTGCCACAACACTAATGGCAAACATTTTGTCCAGGACATCCCTGTTTCCTGGCTGGTCTTGACAAGACCTGCTTTTATTGTGTCGTTTGCTCTTTGCACTGCGCCTGCAGGGTGGTAGCTGTAATGCTTGTGCATGTCTATACCTACATATTTAGTCTGATTTTGAAGTCCTGTGTGGACAAAGGGTGCCCCGTTATCACTGGAAATTCTCTGTGGCAGACCCCACCGGGGAATGATCTTTCAGGAACATCTTAGAAACCGCATCACTGTCCTGTTTCCCTGTTGGAAAAGCTTCCACCCACTTACTGAACATGCATACACATACTAGAAGGAACTTCTTTCCTTCAGATGGTGCTAATTCCACAAAGTCTATTTGCCAATTTTGAAACGGTTCTGTCTGGTGGGGCTGGAATTGTGTTGGTGTCTCTTCTAGTGGAGTTCTGTGTACAGATCAAACATTTTGAACAAAAAATTGAGTATAAGTAGTGATACCTGGTGCGTACCAGTGTTTTGTTATGCTGTCTACTATTCCCCCTTTGCTCATGTGACTCCTCCCATGAGCAATCTTAACTAGGCCTCGCATGTAAGCCTTTGGTAGGCAAGGTCTAGTAGTATCAGGGTGTACCCATACGCCTCCTGTTTTAACACAGCCCGCCCGTTTCCACTGGGCCTTCTCCTCTGAGGAGGCCATTTGTTGGATATCAATTGTAGTTACAGTATTGGGGTGGATGCATGTTCTTATTGGGTGGCTTGTAAGTCAGGCGTCGCATGCGCTGTGGCTTTTGCAGTGGCATCTGTAAAAGCATCACCTCTCGCTGCCTCATCTTGGGATGAGGTGTGCGCTGCGCATTTAATGATTGCTACTTGCGCTGGTAGCTGGACAGCATCTAGTAGTTGCGCTACTAGTTTGTGGTTCTTAATTTTGCTGCCAGAACTAGTTAGGAAATATCTGTCTTTCTATATGGTGCCAAAATTGTGCACTACTCCCCAAGCATATCTGGAGTCTGTACAGATATTCACTGTTTTCCCTTTGGCCAATTTGGCCTTGGTGAGGGCTACTAGCTCAGCTGCCTGAGCTGAATAGCTGCTTCCCCCTCGGGAGTCAACTCAAATGTTGAAGTGCTGGATCCTTTGGTGGGAATCAGTTATCTGAGGGGCCCCTCGTTCTCTGCATAGGAGAGAATAAAGGTGCAACAATATGAACACATACCAAGAAATGATAACAGTTGTTTCTTAGTTCGCAGTTTGGGAAGCTTCAGTATGGTTTGTTGTGAGATAACGTGTCCTAAGAAGTTTACTTTCTCTCTGCAGTATTGCAACTTTGATTTGGATGCCTTGTGGCCTTCCTCTGCTAAATGATTTAGCAGTGCCACTGTGGCCTGTCTGCAAAGGTCCCTGTTTGGAGCACAAACTAAGAGATCATTTGTATTTTGAAATAAAGCTGTTCCCTCTCGAAATTTAAATGTTTCTAATCTCACACGTAGTGCAGCATTGTAAATAGTGGGTGATTCACAGTAACCGTGACATAATCTAGTGAATGTGTAAGTTTTTTTTTTTTTTTTTGAAAAGGCAAATCAAATTGGCTATCTGGATGAACTGGAATGCTAAATAAAGAAAAATGCATTGGCAAGATCCACTACACTGAACCACAAATCCTGAACAAACCTCCATTCCTCTCGCCCTGGCTTCTTAACTGGGAAAACTGGGAGTTCTTACTGGTGAGGTTTTGCATGGCACTATCACGCCAGCCTCTCATAGTAATTGGAAAACGGACCTGATGCCTTTCATGGCTTCAGGTTTCAATGTGTATTGGTGTTGTTTGGGTCTGTAATCAGATTTGGGAACGATGCACACTTCTTTTAATGAGGCCCACATCGTTCTTTCCCTTAGCCCACAGAGCTTGCGGAACTTTTGCCAATTCTAATTCTTCTGCTGGGAGGAGGGTCAAACGTATGGCCTTTGTTTGTGTGTTGTCATTTTGGTCAAATAATTCCAGTGTGTTAGGTAGTGATATGTGGGGCGTGGCCCATGGAACACAATAGAGATTCATTTGTCCTTCACTCAATCTCACTAGGCCTGCTGCCCATGTGTCGTTCCAGATCAAGTCAGTCATGGTCATTAAGTCATGCAGCTCTGCATAGAACCTGGTCTCATACTCTGTATCTGGTCCGTCAGATATGTATGTGCAATGAAATGTGTCACTTGGTTTAATGTAAAAAATCTGCTGGTAACACATAAGTCACCTCTGTCATGAAATGCTTTCTGATTCCCCCTTCGGTGCCCCTGTACTGCCATTTATAGGCATAACCTGGTTGTCCTGATGCCAGTTGAATTAAATGGGGCTATCCCCAAAACAAAAATAGCCCATTCTGGCCACTTTGGAGTGTGTATTGCAATTTTCACATCAAATCTCAAAACATTACATTAGCTGGGCACGTAGCAGAGGTCAGGAAGCTATGTTCAAATCATTATTATCTACATTACACTGTATAAACACAGACACTCTAGACAGTTAGCCCTCCCACACCCATTACTCTGACAGTTTTATCATGCTTCATTTCACAATTTATCTGGTCAGCCAATATAACGGAGTGTGTTGCTCCACTGTCTACCAAAAATTAAAGTTTTCGTTTTTCAACCATTATTTCTACCTGTGGGAGTGCTGCTGGGTTTTTACTAATTAGCTGGACAAAAGAGTAATCTAAATTTGGTACTTTCCTTTTGCTGTATTCTTCCCTCAGTGGCCCGTCACTGTCCTGCCTCCCTGCCGCCCGTCAGTCCTGCCCTCTTTCCTCAGTGGTCAGATGGCCATCTTTGGACTCTGGACAGTCTCTAGCAAAATGTCCTTGTTTGCCGCAATTGTAGCATGTGTCTTTGTCTTTGTTTCTCTGTCCACCACATCCTCCATCTTCTCTGCCTCTGCCTCGGCCTCTTCCTCTGCTATTGATGTAATCTTGGCTGGTCTGGACCATAGTCAGCATGGCCTGCTGCTGTATGTCGCTCTGTTTCTGAGTTTTCTTCTTCTCCTTATTTATGAGCTGTGCCTCGTGGTATTTAGAGTGATCTTCTGTCACCTACAGAGGAGCTCTGTTGTATCCAATGCAGTTGGCTCTGATGAAGTCGCTGATGTCTTTTCTCATGTTCTCCAGGAAAGTGTTTCTCAGATGGGCTTCCCACGAGCCGACGTCTGCCGGGCCATTGGCACGTTGTGCTGGTGCTTCGATTCTGCAGTGGTCTGTATGGACTCTGGTCAGTCGAACAAGGAAGTCACTGATAGACTCTCCATCTTCTTGTTTGCAAACTGCTATCTTGTCTGTGTTGACGGAGACTGGATAGGCAGCTTCCACTCTTTCCACCAGACGTCTTATCATGTCTCTGTACGGTCCGTTCAGATCAGCTCCCCCTCCATCAGGGGCGTCCCACTCAGGTAGGTGGAGATGGACATCACTTGTATTCCAGTCACGGTCAATCTTGCTGAACTGAGGTCCGAGTTTGACCACCAGTAAACGTTTCAGTTCTGATTGGGTCGGTCTACTGGACCGAACAAAAGCCACAAGTTCTTCTCCAAAGCGCCGTCCTCCTATGTCAGATGGTTTGGCCATACCTTCACCTGCTTTCATGATGTCATCAGAAGTCCAGTGTCTGTGCACCATGATAACTCCGTCCGGGCCGGAGACTTCTACCATCGGGAACTGTGTGACCACTGGTTCGGGCGTGGTTATCATCATCTGGTGGGCTGTCTGATTGGCAACGGGCACCATCTCATACCATGATCCAGTGTGAGGGCCTGGTGCTGTCATAAGGTCTCCTCCCTTCACCACGGTTTGAAGCCTGGTGTGCTTACCGACAGGGGAGAGTACGGGGGACGAGTCTTCTGACAGTTCACATCGTTGTGCATTTTCTAAGGCAGCTCTGGCATCAGCATATGGTGGTGGGTATCTGTTGTGAGGTGGGTGTGGGAGTGGTGCAGCTGCAGCGGCTCCCTCTCCCCCAGGTGCTCCGGGTGGTGGGCGACGTCTCGTTGGGGCGGCATCGAGGTCAGGATCAGCTAAGGAGACACACTGGGACACCTTATTAGTATTTTCTCCAAGCCCTACCTGCCTAACCTTCTTTTGCATATTAGCTCTCTTTTGAGCCTCCTGTAACCAACACTTTGCCTTGTGCAACATATCTTCTTTATTGTCATGAAAATACTTGCATGCTTTCTTATTATCCTTTTTAGGTCTCTCTTGAACCCTTTGTATCAACTTTCCCAAATACACCACACTCAGTGAACCACTTGGCGCAAACCCACAATTATCTATCCAGTATGGAACATGTTTGCAGCAGTCAGTACCATAAAGTCTATTCATCTGTTCAAAAATGCTATTGGGATGTTGGCTGACACCAAAGGCATATTTTTTACTGTTACTTAAACCCATCCTTTAAATGTTCAAAATACAAATTGCAATAAAAAATACAAATTGCTATAAAAAATACAAATTGCTATCAAAAACACTTATTTACTGCTTAACATATATTGGATCTCAATTTAGTTCCAACAATGGCCGTGAATAGGTCCCTCCTATAGCCTCGCACTGAATCGACCCGGGTCCTTATACGTTAATGTACGTCTACAAGAACGGCCTTTTCTCTAGTTAAGCGTATAAATAGGCCTATTCTCTTAATAGGCTCTTTATTACTCCCAGAGTAATATTCCTTTCCTATTTCAATGCAGGCAGGGACGCCTATTCCGTGGAAAACTACAAACAAGTTTTTTTATTCACTTACGATTGTGTGCCACCACCACGTTCTTTTTGTTCGTTGGATGAGGCGGGAGTCGTCAGCGAGATCAGAACTTTCAGCTACACCCTGGCGGTACTTTCCCTTTAGCTTGTGGGGTTCCCGTCATCCAGCTCAGTCCCAGACTGAGGAGCGTCCTCTGTGAGCTTCAGTTCATTCCTCCGCTACGATCCTCGCTCATCCTGCCGACAACGCCAAATTCTGTGGTGGAATTGATGGCACAGAAGTCGAGGTCTTATAATTATATTAAGCAGTATTTATTTGATAGCAAGAGAGTTACAAAATATAAAAGTATAAAAGTATGATGTGAAGCTTACGCTTCATGCAGTAACTCTGAACTGTCTCTCTCAGTCCAGATTCTTATAGTCAACGTGTGTGTGTAGAAAAAACTAAGGATGCCTGCTTCCCAGGAGCAGTTATCAGTTTCCCTGGGATTCAACCTTGGGTGCTTAGAAACGGATAAGCAATATTATCACTAACTCTGCTGCTGCACAGAAAACTTCAGTCTTACAGAAAAACATCTTCAATATGGTTACAGTTAATTACTAAGCAGTACTTTTCACACAGACCGTGCTATAGTGTCTGCATGGACATGATTAACACGAATCACACATGAATATAATCAATATTTCCTTCACAGTATTTACGGTATGTGACGTAAAACATGGATTTTGGCATGTCAAACTGGAAGAAGAGTCCAGTTACCTCACTACGTTTGCAACCCCATTCGGACGGTATAGGTGGCTCAGGATGCCAATGGGTATAAGCCCAGCTCCAGAAATTTTCCAAAGGAAACCCATGCACGCACTAGAGGGCTTACCAGGGGTGTACATCAATGCTGACGATATACTGATTACAGGTGAGGGAGATACACAGGAGGAATTGGACAAGAATCACGGGGACAACTTGAGATGTTTCCTAATGAGATGCAGACAAAGAGACATTAAACTAAATGCAGACAAGTTTAAACTGAGGAGAGAGTCTGTGCCATACATTGGACACTTGCTGACAGCAGAAGGTCTCCGCATAGATCCGGAGAAAGTTCGTGCAGTGCGGGAGTTACCAAGACCTACAGATACTAAGGGTGTACAGAGACTTGTAGGTATGGTGAACTACCTTTCCAAGTTTTGTGAACATCTTTCGGATGACTGCGAAGTTTTGAGACAACTTACACACAAGGACAACATGTGGGAATGGACTGAGATTCATGAAACAGCTCTTGGAAGACTGAAAGACAAAATAACAAATGCTCCATTACTAAACTACTATGAACAAAACGAGGAGTTAACACTGCAGTGTGACGCCTCAGAGACGGGACTGGGAGCAGCCCTGACTCAAAGAGGTAGACCAGTAGCATTTGCAAGTAGGGCATTGACTCCCACGGAAAGGGGTTACGCCCAGATAGAAAAAGAATGTTTGGCTATAGTGTTCGGAATGGAAAAGTTCCACCAGTATACTTATGGTAGAAAAGTGACTGTTCAGAGTGACCATAAGCCACTGGAAAAAAATTTGAAAAAACCACTACTCAGTGCACCAAAGCGATTGCAGAGAATGTTACTAAGACTGCAAAAATATGACATTAATGTGATCTATGTGCCTGGGCGAGACATGCTTCTAGCTGACACACTAAGCGGAGCTTACTTACCTGACAGCACTCGGGGAGAGACAGAGTCAGAGCTAGAGACGGTTAATATGATGACTTACTTGCCAATCTCTGCAGAAAGACTTGCAGCCATTCGTGATGCAACAAGAGTGGACACAGAGTTGCAGAATGTGATCAAGTTCATCCTTAAAGGGTGGCCTCAAAACAAAAAAAGACATTGCTGGAAATATGCAACACTATTTTGCTTTCCAGGATGAGCTAAGCTTTCAGGATGGCAGAGCAGTTATCCCTGACACACTAAGAGCTGACCTAACCAGACGTATACACTCATCACATCTGGGAGTAGAAGGGTGCCTTAGACGAGCTCGTGAGTGTGTATACTGGCAAGGGATGACAAGTCAAATAAAGACTTTCATTTCCAAATGTGACATCTGCAGGTCAGTTGACCCCAAGCAACAAAAAGAGACATTGCATCCCCATGACATGGCTTACAGACCTTGGGCCAAGGTAGGAACTGATTTGTTTTCTTGGAACAATAAGGACTATCTGGTAACTGTTGACTATTATTCAAATTATTGGGAAGTTGACTATATGCCAGACACCAAAAGTAACACAGTGATTCACAAACTGAAAGCACATTTTGCTAGACATGGGATTTCAGATGTGCTCATTTCTGATAATGGACCGCAGTACTCCTCATACAAGTTTAAAAGGTTCAGCCAAATGTGGGAATTTGAACATAGGACTTCATCACCCGGATACCCACAAAGCAATGGGAAGGCGGAGTCAGCTGTAAAAACGGCAAAATGTCTAATGCAGAAAACTGCATCTGCCGGCCAGGATCCATATTTGGCTCTACTGGACCATCGCAACACACCGAGCCAAGGTCTCAACACAAGTCCAGCACAGAGACTTCTCAGTAGGAGGACGCGGACACTTCTTCCTATGAAAGAGACTCTGTTGGAGCCCAAAGTGTCAAACAACAATCAGGGATTAATTAACAACAGACTACAACAAGAGAATCTGAGTCTGAGATCTTATGAGGTGGAGCTGGAGTCAGGTGGTGTCCTGAGGAGAAACCGACGCCATCTCAGACACAACTACTGCCAACCCTCAGTAACTGCACAAACAGGGAGAGATGCACAAATTGGAGCCACTGCTAAAAGCGGTCATAGTAGTGATCAGTGCTCTACTACTACAAGGTCTGGTGGTCAGGTTAAATGACCTGCCTATTTAAGGGACTATACTCAGTGAGATGGACAATTTGGTCTCTTTATATGTTTGGATGCAAGTTGTTTTGCACTGTAAAAGAGGCAGAATTTGAGTAACGTAGTTATTGAATGCAGTTAATTTTGGAATTAATGCATAGTTAGGAATATGTTTGCAAAATATACATCTGAAGTTAATGTTCTTAAAGGATGTGTTGTAATCTTTAATTAGCCAATGAAGCTAATGAAAAAAAAAGAGAAAGGATGTAACAAGTGGATTTGTTAGATACATGTTATGTTCCTAGAGGGACGGATTTGAGTGTGACCCCCCCGTCATGAAAGGCCGTAGAGCAGTTTTTCAAGGCCTCCCCATCCTGAAGGGCCATAGAGCAGTTCTTCAAGGCCTCCCTGTCTTGCTGTAGATGTTCTGATGTTTGCAGAGAGAGTTTGCCACCTCAGTTCTGATCTCCAATAAGCGTAGTCACTCCTTTGGGAGGCCAGAGCCAGTGTAGTCTCGTCAGTAGAGCAGCCATTCTTGCACTATTCTGATATCCATTATATGGAAGAATGTTTGTACATCTCCTTAAATTTTTGTGTGATAAAGTTGTAGGGGTTTCACCTACTAATCCTTTAAAGTAGATATAATTTGTTTTACCTTAATTATTAATCAGTCTCATTAATTTAGAATCAGTCTCATATTCTAATTATACCAGAACCATAACATTTAGTTATTAACTAAGGGTAATTAATAGTTTGGTATCTGAAGGATTTAATTATGAATTCTTTGGAGGTTTTGGCAACAACCACTTTTGAATGACATCAACACAGACAATTTGGTGAAAATAAATGATACATTTATTTAAAACTAACTATTCTAAAACAAACGGCATCAACAAGGATCAGTACATTTACAGTGAAGACTGGGTATCTAGTGTGTGTGTGTGTGTGTGTGTAAAAAGGGGAGGAGTGTAATGTGTGCACGCGCTTGTGCGTGTGAGGAGGCGGAGTTGTAATCTCAGTTCTCCTATAGAGAACAAAGCAACTAAAATGGCGCCGACTTTAAACAGTAGAGCAGCGCGACTATGTTAATGAGCTCAGCTGGTTTATTCCAACGTGGTCAGAACAAAGAGTAATGGCGCTGGCTTACTAACTAAAAATTAATGTAGTGTGTCTGAGAATGGGAACTACAAGTAGTCAAATATTCAGAAGATAAAACATGGAGATTGCATGCCAGGTGGAGAACTTGTGTGTACAAATCTTAACGAAGTTTATGAAAATAAAGTTAAACACAAACATTCAGAATGTATTAACAAAACACTTAGTTAACTCTGTAGTTCAAATAACTATGCCCTTTGATGAACTATGCCCAGCGGTAAGAGTCTCACGTGTTGAGGATTTGGGGTTTTGTCGTCCTCCCTGAATTCTCCTGGAATTAGGAGGGAATTTCCACCGCAGGCTCCTCGTTGATTAAACGACGTCGTCCAGGTGTGCTGGGGAATCGTCCAGGAACGCGAGTCTCGTTCACGGTTTAACAACAGGGAGTTGATCGCCTTTGTTTCAGTCCGTGTGGCCGCGTTAGCAAGCTTGATTGAAGCAAATCGGTGAATCTGTCGTCACGGTAACGTTGATCGGTTGGTTGGTGTAACTCGGGCTCGTTAATGAGGTAATACGACTTTCAGCTGTTTGCCGTTAGTCGTTACAAAGTTCGCGTGTTCTCAAAGAAAACCGGAGAGAGAGAAATGACAGAGCCTCTCTTTA
The DNA here is from genome assembly GCF_052324685.1 of Brachyhypopomus gauderio. Classification (NCBI taxonomy): domain Eukaryota; kingdom Metazoa; phylum Chordata; class Actinopteri; order Gymnotiformes; family Hypopomidae; genus Brachyhypopomus; species Brachyhypopomus gauderio. The sequence goes on along the minus strand of NC_135211.1, from coordinate 38,496,122 downwards.
ATAGGTCTAACCTATGTGTCGGTCAAACCAGAGAGAGAGGGAGATATTACGGAGCCTCTCTTTAATAGGTCTAACCTATGTATCGGTCAAACCAGAGAGAGAGTGATGAATGGCTGTTCAGGGTATTTAAACACCTGAACTGTAGACACACCCTTACTTCCGTCAAAGCAAGCTTGTTCAATGTGTTGCCAGTGGTACTGCCACCTGCTGGTTTAGCATGGTACCTACAAAGTGCAGTCAGGATCGTCTACTCCACCCCTGCATTTGCTGTATATGAATACAGCGTTGGGTTGTCAAATCAAATCAAATCAAATCAAAGTTTATTAGTCACATACACAGTTATACACAGTACAACAAGTAGTGAAATGCTTTGGGCAACATACCCCCCACACCTGACAGTTGGTAAGCAAATAAGATAAGATATAAACTATAAGTAAATATAAAATATAAGTAAATATAAGATTTAAAATATAAAAATATGAAAAATTGTAAAAAATGTGAGCAGCAAGAAATGAGTGACCGAGTTGAAAAGGATAAAGTGCAATGTGCGTTTAATGTGCAACACGCAACACTGTAAAGTTCAAGGACGGGTCAGGATATGAATGGTCAAGGTTAACCATGGTTCAGAGTCCGAATAGCCGTAGGAAAGAAGCTCAGTCTCATCCTCTCTGAGCTTGCCTTTAGGGAGCGAAAACGCTTACCTGAGGGCAGCAGGGAGAAAATGACTGAGGATGACTGAGGTCCTTCACAATCTTTTTGGCTTTGGACAAGCACCTTTTGTGATAGATGGACTCCAAGTCAGGAAGCGCGACCCGGATGATGCGCTCAGCGGAGCGCACTACCCTGTGTAGAGTCTTCCGGTCCTGCTTGGTGCTGTTACCGAACCAGGTAGTGATGTTCCCCATGAGGATGCTCTCGATGGTGCACGAGTAGAAGTTTCGCAGTACCTTGGAGGGCAGTCTGAAGTCCCGAAGTCGACGAAGGTGGAAAATACGCTTCCGGGCCTTCTTTGCTTGGATGTTAATGTGACAGGACCAGGACAGGTCCTGCGTGATATTAACTCCAAGGTATTTGAAGCTGTCTACTCTGTCCACAGTGGCGTTGTTGATTCTCACGGGCTGGTAGCTCCTCGTCTGTCTCCTGCTGTAGTCCACTATCAGCTCCTTGGTTTTGCTGACGTTCAGTAGGAGATTATTATCCCGGCACCAGTTTTCCAGGCGTGAAATCTCCTCCAGGTAGGCTCTCTCATCGTTGTTGGAGATGAGGCCAACTACCACAGTGTCGTCAGCAAACTTTATGATGGATGTGGAGCTGGAAGTGGCCACGCAGTCGTATGTATATAGTGAGTACAGTAGAGGACTCAAAACATACCCTTGAGGAGCCCCAATGCTGAGGTTGAGTGAGGGGGAGAGATGATTGCCGACCCGCACCCTTTGTGGTCTGTCTGTCAGGAAGTTGGAGATCCAGTGACACAAGGATGAATGAAGTCCTAGATCTTCCAGCTTGGTATTAAGGGTGGAGGGAATAATCGTGTTGAACGCTGAGCTGTAGTCGATGAACAGCATTCTAACATAACTATTCCTCCCCAGGGCCTGAATTTCAGTGCGGGATTGCGGGAATTGCGCACTATTTCTTCAATTCCCGCAATTTTAGCCTTAATAATGCGGGAAACTCCCGCACACAATTACAGCGAAAACGTTCATCAAAAAAAATAGCTTGGTTTGTATTGTGAGACGGACAGATAGTCGGACAGACCAACTTCCGTACTGGACGCTGCACTCTAGTGATGGGATTTTCGGCTCTATTTTGAGATGCGGCTCTAATGGTTCTTCTTACTGTGGAGAGCCGGCTCTTGTCGGCTCCCAAACGGCTCCCCATATATATTTTTTACATTATTAATTAATAGCTTAAACCTAATTTTATAACATTTTGTTTCATTATTGGCATTGTTAAGCACTTGTGATGAGTAAAAATGCTGCATAACAATGCTTTATAAATAAAACTTTTATTATAACCAATTATTAAATTATCACAAAATAGAACGCAATACAGCTTGGCCAATTGCCTGCCGTTTCCACAAAAAAAGTGGAGCTAACTTTTTTTCAGTGTTTTACCACCACATTATTAACTGAAAGCTGCGTGTGATTGGTCAGATGTGTGGAGCACACGCTTGACATGCGGGCCGTGGAGACATTCTTTGCAGTGTTGTCCGAAACGATATGTGGTAGTATAAAGAAACACCCTTTAAAAACAGGGGAAGGAACATTTACCTGACAAAAATTAATGTTGCATTGTGTTCCAGGTTTGAAAAGTGCTAAAGTAGGCTAAAGTACTTGAAAATGTAACTGTATTTTGTTTCACAACAAATAGCTGTCTGATTGAATCGATGTGATAAACAAGCAAATTATTTCGAATAATTTCGAGTATATGTATAAATATTTAAGTTTAAGGTGCTGGGAAATATTGAAAATGGCCTTTTTCAATATTGAAAAGTGACGTACAAGTGCTTGAATTCCACCTTGTAAAGGTGTATGAACCCGGCATACATAACTTTGTTCATTGCGCTGAAGAGGTGCACGACCTCACTTCACACGGGGGTCCTCACGCAGGGCGCACGGACCCCCACGCTGGTATCAACTTAGCTTAAGCACCGACTGAGGAAATAAACTCTCCGCTCTCTACCACTGGCAGAAGCAGAGCAATACGTGCAAGGAGAGGGAGAGACAGCGAGGCACCGGAGGACAAATAAAAACGATGTTGGAAAAAAACTGTGGCACTTGCAGAGCACAAGCGCAATACTGAAGGAAAAAGCGGCTCCCAAATAGGATCCTAAAACGGCTCCCATTGTGGAGCCGGTTCCAATCGTTCACTTCAAAGCGCCGGCTCTTAGAGCCGGATCGTTCGCGACCGACACATCACTACTGCACTCGGCGCGCTCACTCTTCCTCTCTCTACAGAGCTACGATAACCTTCTGCTTTAAGCCTGGTTTATACTTTCACAAGTGACCGTAGCGCGAACCTCCGCGAACGGCGGAGGCGTTCATACTCGCCGAATGTTCTCCGTATCGATATATGGTAGTATAAAGAAACACCCCTCAAAAACAGGGGAAGGAACATTTATGGTCGGGCCATTATATGTACGGTCACTGGCTGAGATGCGGCGCGCGCGAAGTTACAAAATTCGAGAGGTGCGCGACCTCACGAATCGACAGCCACCGCGATTGCGTCATTTTCGCCACACGAACCCTCGCGCCGCGTCAAGTATAAACCAGGCTTAATCCTCAGGATTCACAGACAGGTGACGGTAAAATTAAGTTATAACAAACCTAAACAATCTATGCTCATTTCAGAGCTTCTCATTTCAGAGATGGAGTACAGGAAAAAAAGAAAACGACAAAAGAAAGACCAAGGAGAGGATAGATCAGGGTATAGAAGAACCAAGAGACAAGTTACAATGTATATAGTTCAATGTATATCTTGTTGAAGCACAGCAAGACCTGTATTTAGGTTCACCAGTAGTATCCCCCCCCCCCAAAATGTAGAAATCCCCCTTATGTGACACATTTAAGGGGGGACTTCCCACTCATTTTGCAAAATGAATTTCAGGCCCTGCTCCCAGTGTCCAGGTGAGACAGAGCAGAGTGGAGCAGGTGCGAAATGGCATCGTCTGTGGACCGGTTAATACGGTAGGTGAATTGTAGTGTGTCCAGATGGTCCGGTAGTGAGGAGGTGATGAAGTTTCTTATGAGTTTTTCGAAACATTTAATCACCAATGCTACCGGGCGATAATCGTTTAGGCAGGTTGGCTGGGTTTTCTTTAGGACTGGTACAATGATGGATTGTTTAAAGCAGGATGGTACGATTCCCTGCGAGAGAGAGAGACTGAAGATCAGAGTGAATACTGGAGCGAGCAGGGATGCACAGGATTTTAGGACACGTCCACAAATCCCTTCTGGTCCTGCAGCTTTCCCGGTGTTTACTCCTCTAAACACCTTTCTCACATCTCTCTCAGTGATGACATGCGGCTGATGTTCTCCGGGGTGTACTGCGCATGCGCCGTCAGCGCCGCTGTTAGCACTGCCGGCTGCAGCTCCGAAGCGAGCATAAAAGTTGTTCAGCTCGTTTGCCAGCGTCCCGTCCGCCCGTCCTTATCAGTCCGGAGATTGGGGCTTTATAGTCCGTGATTGACCGAAGCCCTTGCCACAGAGATCGAGTCCCTCTGCTGAAACTGTGACTCTAGTTTCTTCCCGTAGCCTTTGTTAGCTCTAGATTAGACTACTGCAATGCACTACTGTCAGGATGTTCAAATAGGAATATAAATAAACTTCAAATAGTTCAAAATGCCACAGCCAGAGTTCTGACCAGAACTAGAAAATTTCAACATATTACACCAGTCCTATCAGCTCTGCATTGGCTCCCAGTTAAATCCTGTATTGGTTTTAAAATTCTATTATTAACATATAAAGCACTACATGGGCTTGCTCCTGAATACCTCCAGGAACTTATTTCCTATTATGAACCCCCACGTCCACTAAGATCACAGGGTGCTGGTCTTTTACTAGTTCCACAAATTAATAGGGTAACAGCAGGGGGAAGAGCCTTTTCTTATAAGGCCCCCCAGCTTTGGAACAACCTTCCAAAATGCATACGGGACTCTGACACAGTCACAATCTTTAAGTCTAGGTTGAAAACCCACCTATTTGGTTTAGTGTTTGATAATTAATATCCCCCCTTAGATAAAGGTACAGATCCAGGGGTTCATAGACGAAGGGTTTTATGGTAGACTGAGGCGCTGGTGCTGTCGTCCTGTCACTGCTCGTGGTCACTCAAGTTTGTTGACAGGGCAGTGGATGGATGCCATTGTCTCAGAATGCCCCCAAGCCTATGTTACCTTCTGGTTCTGCCTTTTTAGCTAGGCTGTAATAGTTTAACTTAATGCCGGAGTTGCTGCCACACTCCAGAAATGTGTTTAATTTTATCTGTCCTGTATATGTCCTCATACAGAGCTAATTTTCCCTGTTTTATTTTCTCCACATGGCTGCCCGCCTGCTCGAGGAAAAATGAGATGAGGAGAGACAAGCGATCCATCCAGTGCCAGCCACCTACTGCCTGACCGGATGAGCCTACACCATGATGGACATTACTACATCTTTTCCTTTTCTTTATTTCTTTCTGTTTAAATTGTTGTTGTTGTCATGGTGACCGGTGTCGGCCAGAGGAGGATGGGTTCCCCCCCGAGTCTTGGTTCCTCTCAAGGTTTCTTCCTCATGCAAAAAAACTAGGGAGTTTTTCCTTGCCACTGTCGCCCTTGGCTTGCTCACTGGGGGCTAGGACTCGGCACTTGTAAAGCTGCTTTGTGACAACAACTGTTGTAAAAAGCGCTATATAAATAAAATTTGATTGATTGATTGATTGTTTTGCCTGCCTTACCGCCCTGCGCGCTCCGTATGATGCGGCTTTAAATCAGTCCTGCATTGTACGCTACTGTGTGAGCTGACAGAGCATCGCGGACAGATTTATCTATCCACGGCTTCTGATTGGGGAAAGTCCTCACAGTGACTGTTGGAATTGTGTCACTAACAAGTTTCCTCACAAAGCTCACAACAGTGTCCGCAAATACACTGACGTCGTCAGCAGCGCTAACACGGAACATGTTCCAGTCCACATCTTCCAGAGCGTCCTGCAGGGCTCCCTCTGATTGTTCGGTCCAGCGCCGCACCTCCTTCTTGGCCGGAAGCTGCTGTTTTAGTTTGTGTTTATATTCCGGCATGAGGAGAATGGCAGCGTGGTCGGACTTTCCAAATGGAGGGAGCGATATCGCCTTGTAGCTGTCCTTTATTGTAGTGTAGCAGTGGTCCAGTGTCCTGTCGCCCCTGGTAGGGCACTTTATATGTTGATAAAACTCCGGCGCTGCATTCCGGAGGTTGGCGTTGTTTAAAGTCACCAACAACAATGATAACAGCGTCTCGGTGTCTTGTATGAAACTGTGTGAGAACATCATGAAGCTCACACAGTGCGGTGTACTTGTTGGCCTGGGGTGGAATGTAGACAGTGGTTATGATGACCGAGGTGAATTCTCGAGGGAGATAAAATGGACGAAGCTTGAGAGCAAGTAATTCCAGACTGGGAGTGCAGAAGCGAGTGAGGGTAACAACGCTGGCATTGCCGCACCAGCGGTTGTTTACAAACACGCACACCCCACCTCCTCTCGATTTCCCCGACTCCTCTGTTCTGTACATGCGGTAGGCTGTAAAGAATTCGGCCAGCAGGATGGCGTGGTCCGGTACCGCTGGGTTTAGCCATGTTTCAGAGAAGCAGAGGAGGTCGGAGTCACGGATGTCTCTCTGGAACTTTACTCTCGCCCGGAGGTCGTCCAGTTTGTTTTCTAGGGACTGGACATTGGCTAACAGGACACTGGGTAGGGGGGCTCGATGTGCTCTAGCCCTTAGCCTGTTCCTGATGCCTGCCCTTTTTCCCCGGGGTCGACGACGACGGTGTGTCTTGCCGACTCCATTGTTCTCCCCTCAGGATCTCCCTCGGCCAGCTTGAATTGGTTAAAAACGACGTCTGGTGAGTCGATTGTAAATTAATAGAAACAAGAGTGTCTCTTTCATAAGTGATGTGTGCCATGATGAAAAGAAAAAGTAAAAAAAGTTACTAAAAATAAATTAAAAGTTAATTAAATTAAATTAAAATTAAATTAAAAGTGTTGCCAGTGTGTGGAGCTGTCGCGACGGCTGCCGACCTCAGCGGCGCCATCTAGAAAGATTCAAGAAAGATTCAAGGTTGTGTAGCGTTAGCCGTGTATTTGTGCTTCTTATCCCATCTGTGCTCTGTAAAGGTTGGGTGGGCTACTGCCGGTTCTGTAATGTTTCTTTAACCAAACTGTTACAGGTCTTTCAGTTAGTCTCTCAGAATTTTGATGCGATCAACATCAAAACTCTATCAAAACTCTCTACAGCAGTATTAAAACCTTTGACCTTTGTTTATTTTGTAAAACGTCAAAAGTGTCTTTATACCACAACTCAATGTCTTGTTCTGCAGTACTAAAACCTTTTATCTTTGTTTATTTTGTAAAACGTCAAAAGTGTCTTTATACCACACCTCAATGTCTTGTTCTGCAGTATTAAAACCTTTTATCTTTGTTTATTTTGTAAAACGTCAAAAGTGTCTTTATACCACACCTAGTAGTTAATTGTTGTAACTACTAATCATAACTAAATGTATTAAAGTGTGTGTGCACACTGACAGTGGTGAACTAATCATAACTAAATGTATTAAAGTGTGCGTGCACACTGACAGTGATGAACTAATCATAACTAAATGTATTAAAGTGTGTGTGCACACTGACAGTGATGAACTAATCATAACTAAATGTATTAAAGTGTGTGTGCACACTGACAGTGATGAACTAATCATAACTAAATGTATTAAAGTGTGTGTGCACACTGACAGTGATGAACTAATCATAACTAAATGTATTAAAGTGTGTGTGCACACTGACAGTGATGAACTAATCATAACTAAATGTATTAAAGTGTGTGTGCACACTGACAGTGATGAACTAATCATAACGAAATGTATTAAAGTGTGTGTGCACACTGACAGTGGTGTGTGACCCTCCCCCACTCTGAGAGTTTGTGAACAACAGAGTTCCTGCAAATTAACACAGGAAACCAACACTGAGACCCTGCAGCTCAGACCAGTACCAGAGCACAGCACACTGTCCTCTATCACTGATCTCAGATCTGTTTTTGATTAAATAGACTTACTTTTCAGGCATGGGTAGAGTGTTAAAACTGACCCAGGATCTGGTTTCAACATTAGATAGTACTAGTGAGTAAACAGCTTGAAGAGGTTTGTCACTGTTCCAGAATACACTGAAAAAAATAAAGCATTGGCTCAATGTAATAAAATTGAATTAATCAATCACACGAATTTTTTTCATTGACTCAATCCAAAAAACTAAAGTGATTGATTAATTCAATTTTATTACATTGAGCCAATGCTTTATTTTTTTCAGTGTACTGAGCAGGACTCTGATTCTGTAATCCCAGGTAAAAGGTCAAAGGTTGTGCAGCTGTGTTTGTGTGTAAACTGGTGAATGTCCTGTAGTGTAGAATTTTGTGCTAAATCTGTGGTGTGCTATGATGCCTCATGGACACCTTTGCAATGTTTCCTTCAGCAGTGAACACACCAACACTCCTGAACACTCATACAGGAGTGCCGGCTTATACAGAAAAAGACTGAAATGTCCTTTAAAAAGAACAGAAGACATAATCCACTGGACCAGATGAATCAGTTTAATCTTGCATCTAATTCTACAACCACCATCTTTGGAAAAAAATTGGCCAACCAGAAATCATCTTTGCAAGTTTCCTATTGGTTACTTTGTCTAAACAACCAACTTTGCCACAAGGCTGTGAAGCACTTTGATCGAAAATAGAAATGTTCCACTGACGTGGACCAATCAGATGTCCGAGCAGACATCCGTGCCCAAGACCCTCCTCACCATCGGTCACCAGCAGCAGTGTCTGAGATGGGGAGTTCACGACTCACTCTCGTTACCGTCATGTGTAAGTAAATGTTTATATACTCAACTCTCTCCTACCAGGACGTGTTGATTTTACATACATGATATACACGACAGACTTTAACACACTTAGTAGTTGATGTAACACACTTAGTAGTTGATGTAACACTTAGTAGTTTATGGGGTCCGTATGTAACGCACGAGTTCTTCTTGTAAAGTCACGTCAGATATGTTCTCCTCTCGTTGCTCGTACCCATGTCAGATGTTCTCCTGCAGGTGTGGTGTTCTTCAGTCAGAAGAGGATCTCCGGAGTAGATGTGGAGAGGAGAGGAAGACGGACAGAATGCATCGTCATCTACAGTGACTGTGTTGTGGATTTTTACACGATTATTGTCTGGTATAGGAACAGTTCACAAGAGCATCAGTCTGCTGTTGAATTACGGACTGATGGTACAACACGTTACTCTGCTGTGTTGGATAAACACCGTAACACTTGGGATCTGCTGATTCAGAACATCACTGAATCAGACCTGGGCCTGTACTACTGTGCTGTGAGGACTTCAGATGGGAAGATCAATTATGGACACAGAACCACTCGACTGTCTCTCATCGGTAAGACAGCTCATTTATTCTGACCTGCAAAATATTTTGGTTTTGTAACTTTCTGATTTTGAATTGTTGTGGTTGTGTGTTATCTTGAAAATGTGGTAAACATAAATTAAATAAGCACATGAATGTAGAGTGATCAGTATTAATGCTGCGTTCTGCACCGCAACAGTCTTGGTTCACCCTTCACCCATTCATGTAGTTTCACTTCCTCTTTGATTTCAGACCCTGGTTCTGACATCCCCCACCCCACCTACACCTCCACCCCTCCTGTACCAGAGTGTGGTGTCTGCTGTAACTCCACCCCTCCTGTACCAGAGTGTGGTGTCTGCTGGACACTGCTGATCACTGTGTGTCCTGTGTGTGTTCTCCTCTCCTCCACCTGTGTCTACTGTCTCTGCTTTAAGAGGAATCTAGTGTTAAATCCAGGTAATCACTTGATCTCACAACAGCAAACAACAAAGCAAAATCACAACTTAAACATTATTTTCAAGTGACTAGGATGATGAAACTATAGGACTGTACACACCAGCCTCTCTTCCTCATGACTGAACTCACAACATCATCCTCATGTGTTATTACATTCACAGAGATCAGAGATCAACACACGGAACCAGACAACAAAGTAAGATGTTAAAGTTGAAACAGGACAACATACTGCAACACACACACACACACACACACTCTCACAAGCACACATACACGCTCGCACACACACACTCAAGCACACACACACACACACTCTCACAAGCACACACAAGCACACATACACGCTCGCACACACACACACACACTCTCACAAGCACACACAAGCACACATACACACTCGCACACACACACACACACACACACACACACACACACACACACACACACACACACACACACCATTGCATTTTAATATTGTAAGATCTATATATGAAAAATGAACTTTTACATTTTATATTATACCTTTTAGCTTATTTTATAAACTAGTTATGTGTCATGTTCTGTTTAATGTGCTGCCATCTACTGGCAGATGTTGATGTTCTGTGGGGGGGTTGGCTGATGTACAAATTGAGAGACGGGTGGCTAGACAAAGAAAAAGCAGAGCGTGGTGTCTATTCATTTGCTGAATTTTCAAGGTCACCCTCGTTTTACTCTGTTCCCAATATTATACATCAATCGAGACTTGTGTTCCCGTGTTTTATTTGGGAGAGGAGTTATCTGGCTGTAGACTCTGACAAGGTGTTGAGACAGGACAGCACAGTGATATACTGGATATTATTATTTAGGCATAATAATAATAATAATAAAAACGTTGACCCTTTCCTGTGTGATATACATATGTCTATATAATTTATAGATAGAGTGCTGTAAAACATACTTGTGTTGGTGTCCACAGGCAGGAGATGAGGTTTGCTACAGCTCGATACACTTCTCAAAGGATGGACAGAAACACCCCAAAAAGAAGAGAGTTCAGAACTCTGATTTCAGTACTTACGCTGAGGTCAGAACTGCAGAGTAGACTTCTGAAACTCCAGGAAGTTGAGGATGTTCATTAATTTATCATTAATTTACTTAGTTTGAATTTCATGGCTTAATTTTGCTTCCAGCAGTGTTATATTTGAGATAATAGTCATTGTTTCTTGAATATTAATTGTCATCATTCTTTACTTTCACTTTAAGGCCTTTTGTGCTACTTTCTAAATGTCTAACAAGACATATTCTATCTTTAATCACTTTAATTTACATCATTTTAATGAGTTTTTGAATGACCCAGCTAGGCCTGTCGCGATAATTACATTATCGACTTATCGTACGATAATAATTTTTACCACGATCATTTTTGCTGATGTCGATAATTGGTCATTGGGTTTCCGCACACATTTGTTTACACGAGAGTAAACCGCAACTACGTGAGATTTCAGAAAGGCACGCAGTGCTGCTCTCTCGCTGCCCCGTCCCCCCTTAAGGAAGACAAATCTGTGATCAGAGAGCGACATCTACAGGTTAGGAAATGAGTGCAGTACACGGAGAGCGCATGCGTCAATAACAGTGCCTCCACACACACACACACACACACACACACACACACATACATGTGGAGATGTGTTCGCGAACGTATTCGAGGCTAATGGGACTCAAAATGATTCGAAATAATTCGCTTTTTATCACATTATTTAGTGGTTGTTTATTATAGTGACCGTAGCACGCGACTCCGCCTACCTCCGCGAACGGTGGAAGCGTTTATACTTGCTTTTCTTTGCAGTGTTGTTCGAAACGATATGTGGTAGTATAAGAAACACCCTCAAAAACAGGGGAATGAACATTTACCTGATGAAATTTAATATTGCTTTTGTGTTTCAGGTTTGAAAAGTGCTGGAATTTGTTCGTTTCACAACAAATATCTGTCTGACTGAAAAGTTCTCTCGTATTACGTTAACAAATACGAGCCTCTTGTAATTCGAGGACGAAACATGAGAGAACGTGAAGACGTTAAGATTGGACGTTTTGAAAATAAACATCCATTTAATAATTAATTAAATCCATTAAACTCGAATTATTTTGAGTATATATGGTATATTCCGCCGAATCTGTGCCAGTTCCGTCCCCAGGCAATTACATGTATAAATGGGCACAAACAATAACTGTAAAATACATTGTATTATAATTCATAATGAGTTGTACATTGGCATAATGGCAAATTTAAGGTATATAATTAAAAACATTAATAAAAACAACCTAGAACACTGAAAAAAGACCATTTGTTAATGTCCCCACTCTCTAACTATACACTTTTCCATGAAATATCATTATTAAAATTCTACAGAGATTATTTTTTTTGCATTGTTGTATGACTCCATATCCCATCTATACTTTAAATATATTTTTTTCATAAGAAATCCAGAATATTTAAGTTAAAATACACATTTTAGTTGTGTCCCTAGGTTTTCACTCAGTCCTGTTACCATATCACATTACCCCATCTGAAAAATTTGGAAAGTTCCACACATTACATGTTCAACAGGAAGTTGCATCAGTTGGATCTTTTGAAGGTCATGGGAAGACCAAAAGTATGTTTTCTGCTTGTCTTTTTCTGTATATTTGATCATATTGTAACTATGACTGAGGAGATCAATCTTAATGTGATGTCCTGTTACCTAAATTAATTCTTAGATGTAATTTGTTTATTTTTAAAATACACATTTTGGGAAAATCATTAGAATGTGCTCACTGTCCTCATGCTATTACTATAGCCACGATGTATCTATATTTCATGTTTTTGCTAATTCTATGCTAAAAACTCAGTCCTGTTACTTTCAGTCCTGTTACTCATATAAAGAGTAACAGGATTAAGTGCCTGTAACAGGAGTGAGTAGAGGCCTCTGGTTTATTGATTTATTAGTGTGAATATTACATACATTATGTAATACTATTTAGCCTTTTTAAAGGTTTTACATGAAATTAGTTAAGATTCAGTTTCACAATATGGATGCCATACTTACAGGGTGCCAGTCCACCACTAAGTGCTGCAGAAAAGCAGCGACGCTATCGTGCTCGACGTGATGCTGACCCAGAGAGGATAGAAAGATATTTAGAGAAGGAACGAGAAAAATACAGGGAAGACCTAGAATCAGGCAGGAAGAAAAGAATCAATAACCTAAGTGATAGAGGAAAGCGCAGACGACGCAAAAAGTGGAGGGAAACATATCATAGGATCAAGGACAGGAAAGAGGTTCTACAACATCTCATCATCCCTCCACACAGTCCCCAGATATCACCAGCACAAGCTGGACATCCACAACCAACCACTTCCACGTGCAGTTTATATACAACATCTCATCACCCCTCCACACAGTCCCCAGATATCACCAGCACAAGCTGGACATCCACAACCAACCACTTCCACGTGCAGTTTATGCAATGCATCAAGTGTCCAAGAAAATGTGTAAGGGAGGCTATAGGGCAAGTGTGTATATTTGTTGGAATGTGAAAATGTGTAAGGGAGGCTATAGGGCAAGTGTGTATATTTGTTGGAATGTGAAAATGTGTAAGGGAGGCTATAGGGCAAGTGTGTATATTTGTTGGAATGTGAAAATGTGTAAGGGAGGCTATAGGGCAAGTGTGTATATTTGTTGGAATGTGAAAATGTGTAAGGGAGGCTGTAGGGCAAGTGTGTATATTTGTTGGAATGTGAAAATGTGTAAGGGAGGCTGTAGGGTAAGTGTGTATATTTGTTGGAATGTGAAAATGTGTAAGGGAGGCTGTAGGGTAAGTGTGTATATTTGTTGGAATGTGAAAATGTGTAAGGGAGGCTGTAGGGTAAGTGTGTATATTTGTTGGAATGTGAAAATGTGTAAGGGAGGCTGTAGGGCAAGTGTGTATATTTGTTGGAATGTGAAAATGTGTAAGGGAGGCTGTAGGGTAAGTGTGTATATTTGTTGGAATGTGAAAATGTGTAAGGGAGGCTGTAGGGTAAGTGTGTATATTTGTTTGAATGTGAAAATGTGTAAGGGAGGCTATAGGGCAAGTGTGTATATTTGTTGGAATGTGAAAATGTGTAAGGGAGGCTATAGGGCAAGTGTGTATATTTGTTGGAATGTGAAAATGTGTAAGGGAGGCTATAGGGTAAGTGTGTATATTTGTTGGAATGTGAAAATGTGTAAGAGAGGCTGTAGGGCAAGTGTGTATATTTGTTGGAATGTGAAAATGTGTAAGGGAGGCTGTAGGGCAAGTGTGTATATTTGTTGGAATGTGAAAATGTGTAAGGGAGGCTGTAGGGTAAGTGTGTATATTTGTTGGAATGTGAAAATGTGTAAGGGAGGCTGTAGGGTAAGTGTGTATATTTGTTGGAATGTGAAAATGTGTAAGGGAGGCTGTAGGGTAAGTGTGTATATTTGTTGGAATGTGAAAATGTGTAAGGGAGGCTGTAGGGCAAGTGTGTATATTTGTTGGAATGTGAAAATGTGTAAGGGAGGCTGTAGGGTAAGTGTGTATATTTGTTGGAATGTGAAAATGTGTAAGGGAGGCTATAGGGCAAGTGTGTATATTTGTTGGAATGTGAAAATGTGTAAGGGAGGCTATAGGGCAAGTGTGTATATTTGTTGGAATGTGAAAATGTGTAAGGGAGGCTATAGGGTAAGTGTGTATATTTGTTGGAATGTGAAAATGTGTAAGGGAGGCTATAGGGTAAGTGTGTATATTTGTTGGAATGTGAAAATGTGTAAGGGAGGCTATAGGGCAAGTGTGTATATTTGTTGGAATGTGAAAATGTGTAAGGGAGGCTATAGGGTAAGTGTGTATATTTGTTGGAATGTGAAAATGTGTAAGAGAGGCTGTAGGGCAAGTGTGTATATTTGTTGGAATGTGAAAATGTGTAAGGGAGGCTATAGGGTAAGTGTGTATATTTGTTGGAATGTGAAAATGTGTAAGGGAGGCTATAGGGTAAGTGTGTATATTTGTTGGAATGTGAAAATGTGTAAGAGAGGCTGTAGGGCAAGTGTGTATATTTGTTGGAATGTGAAAATGTGTAAGGGAGGCTATAGGGCAAGTGTGTATATTTGTTGGAATGTGAAAATGTGTAAGGGAGGCTATAGGGTAAGTGTGTATATTTGTTGGAATGTGAAAATGTGTAAGAGAGGCTGTAGGGCAAGTGTGTATATTTGTTGGAATGTGAAAATGTGTAAGGGAGGCTGTAGGGCAAGTGTGTATATTTGTTGGAATGTGAAAATGTGTAAGGGAGGCTGTAGGGTAAGTGTGTATATTTGTTGGAATGTGAAAATGTGTAAGGGAGGCTGTAGGGTAAGTGTGTATATTTGTTGGAATGTGAAAATGTGTAAGGGAGGCTGTAGGGTAAGTGTGTATATTTGTTGGAATGTGAAAATGTGTAAGGGAGGCTGTAGGGCAAGTGTGTATATTTGTTGGAATGTGAAAATGTGTAAGGGAGGCTGTAGGGTAAGTGTGTATATTTGTTGGAATGTGAAAATGTGTAAGGGAGGCTGTAGGGTAAGTGTGTATATTTGTTGGAATGTGAAAATGTGTAAGGGAGGCTATAGGGCAAGTGTGTATATTTGTTGGAATGTGAAAATGTGTAAGGGAGGCTATAGGGCAAGTGTGTATATTTGTTGGAATGTGAAAATGTGTAAGGGAGGCTATAGGGCAAGTGTGTATATTTGTTGGAATGTGAAAATGTGTAAGGGAGGCTATAGGGTAAGTGTGTATATTTGTTGGAATGTGAAAATGTGTAAGGGAGGCTATAGGGTAAGTGTGTATATTTGTTGGAATGTGAAAATGTGTAAGGGAGGCTATAGGGTAAGTGTGTATATTTGTTGGAATGTGAAAATGTGTAAGGGAGGCTATAGGGCAAGTGTGTATATTTGTTGGAATGTGAAAATGTGTAAGGGAGGCTATAGGGTAAGTGTGTATATTTGTTGGAATGTGAAAATGTGTAAGGGAGGCTGTAGGGTAAGTGTGTATATTTGTTGGAATGTGAAAATGTGTAAGGGAGGCTATAGGGTAAGTGTGTATATTTGTTGGAATGTGAAAATGTGTAAGAGAGGCTGTAGGGCAAGTGTGTATATTTGTTGGAATGTGAAAATGTGTAAGGGAGGCTATAGGGTAAGTGTGTATATTTGTTGGAATGTGAAAATGTGTAAGGGAGGCTATAGGGTAAGTGTGTATATTTGTTGGAATGTGAAAATGTGTAAGAGAGGCTGTAGGGCAAGTGTGTATATTTGTTGGAATGTGAAAATGTGTAAGGGAGGCTATAGGGCAAGTGTGTATATTTGTTGGAATGTGAAAATGTGTAAGGGAGGCTATAGGGCAAGTGTGTATATTTGTTGGAATGTGAAAATGTGTAAGGGAGGCTATAGGGTAAGTGTGTATATTTGTTGGAATGTGAAAATGTGTAAGGGAGGCTATAGGGTAAGTGTGTATATTTGTTGGAATGTGAAAATGTGTAAGGGAGGCTATAGGGCAAGTGTGTATATTTGTTGGAATGTGAAAATGTGTAAGGGAGGCTATAGGGCAAGTGTGTATATTTGTTGGAATGTGAAAATGTGTAAGGGAGGCTGTAGGGCAAGTGTGTATATTTGTTGGAATGTGAAAATGTGTAAGGGAGGCTGTAGGGCAAGTGTGTATATTTGTTGGAATGTGAAAATGTGTAAGGGAGGCTATAGGGCAAGTGTGTATATTTGTTGGAATGTGAAAATGTGTAAGGGAGGCTATAGGGCAAGTGTGTATATTTGTTGGAATGTGAAAATGTTGTGCAGTGTTGCAAACATTGAAGGCAGAAATGTCAAGCAGAACTAGACTTCAGTTGTCAATAAAATGGTGTTACCTAGCAACAACCACATTTTAGAATGTTTTGGAGATGCCCAATGATGTTCCACCAATTCCATCTGTGAGTGACCGGCAGACAAGGCACAGGGTCTGGTTCAAGTAGGGTGCAAAGAAGATGTGATATTTAATCCCCATATAGAGGCAAGGAAACTATTTACAGGAAAAAACTAAGACATAAAAAAAACTAAATGTGATAGTTCACAAAAGACTCAAATCAATTGTCAGTTCAATCAAGATACTTGCTACTTTTAGCATTACCTGCTCTGCCACCAGAAAAAAACCTCTCTTCCCAAACAATTCACATCAGGCCTCTTATAGGTACTTTTTTGAGGATGTTTTGTGTATTATCCCACTCCTGAGGACAGTCACAGGTCGCTATATGGAAATTAAAAAAGAGCTCTGGGCCAGATTAGAGAAGATGTCTTAGAAAAGGCCAGATAAGTTCACACACACACATGGCACATGTCCCTGTTACTCAGTGTTCATTCCTGTTACCCAATCTTCATTCCTGTTACTTGATATTTCTTTAAAAAAAAAAAGATAAACCACTTTTTTCCAATTATGTTTGGTCCATCATTTATCTATTTGTTTAATAAATTACATGATATAAAAAAATATTAATTTCAGGTTTGAGTCTTGAAAAGATAAAAATGGCTTTGCATCTTTTCCAAAAATATAACGTGTGCATATATAGTGATGTTTTAGTCATAAATATAAATTATTTGAACATGTAGTCAACCATTTCTTTAAAATAAACACTTTCTTGAGGGAAAATCGAATAAATTAGCTGACACTCTTTTAAACAGGCTTTTTAAATGTCACACAAGTTTTGGTAACAGGACTAAGAAAAATGTAACCATCTTCGGGTTAGAAACCTTGTAAAAAATAAAATACAGCTGTCTGAGATTGACCAATACATGTTTTGAATAGTTAAATATATGTTGTATTAGATCCAGACTTAAAAAAACATACAAAATTAAGTTTCATTTGGAAGAGTTCCAACATGCAAATGGCACCCATTCAGTGGAATGACCCATATATAAATATTTAACTTAATTAAGTTTAACGTGCTGGGTATTATTGAAATGGACCTTTAAAGTGACGTACAAGTGCTTGAATTCTACCTTTTAAACGTGTATGAATCCTGCAAACATGACTTTGTTAATTGCGCTGAGGCGCGGCGCGCGCGAAGTAACAAAATTTGAGAGGTGCACGACCTCGCGAATCGACAGCGTGCAACGCCCTCGCGCACGGGCGGAGCCACTGCGATATTATCGTTTATCGTGATCATTTCTGGGACAATATATCATTATGAAAATTTTGTTATCGTGACAGGCCTAGACCCAGCACAGGGTGTGAAGTGAGGATCAGTGTTTGGGTTACATTTACATTTACGGCATTGAGCAGACGCTCTTATCCAGAGCGACTTACAAAGTGCTTTGCTTCTGATCACAGAATACATCCTAGGTAATAGTACAGATAGGCTAGAATTCAAGATACTATTGAATCAGACTACTACTGAACTACAGGAGTCAATATCATTACCTAGTGTTTTGCAAGGGTTGTTTTGTTAACATGTTTGTTGTTGAGGAAAATAATACAGTTGTGCTTTTTGTCACTGTTGTCACACATGCTGACACCTTAATAAAAGACTCCAACATTCACTCATGTTCATTCACTGTTTCTGATCACAGGCCTCCTGGAGAACCAGTAAGACAGCAGTGGTGGTGTTTATAAACTCCAGTAACACAGCAGTGATGGTGTTTATAAACTCCAGTAACACAGCAGTGATGATGTTTATAAACTCCAGTCATCACGGCAGTGATGGTCTTTATAAACTCCAGTCATCACAGCAGTGATGGTCTTTATAAATTCCAGTAACACAGCAGTAATGGTGTTTATAAACTCCAGTAACACAGCAGTGATGGTCAAGTCAAGTCAAGTCAGCTTTATTTTTATAGCACATTTAAAAGACATCCAGTGTCGACCAAAGTGCTGAACAAGAATTTGCATATAAGAGCAACATGTAAGTTTTAAATAAAAATTTAAAACTAGGTATAAAAGGAAATGTAAAATACACATAAAACATAAACAAACATAGTAAAAACACATATGACAAAGATTCTAACGTAAAATGCTCAAGATCCAAAGGCCTATGAAAATAAAAAGTTTTTCAAATTGCATTAAAAATATCCACGGTAGCTGATTCCTTTATAAAACTTGGAAGTGTGTTCCATAATTTGGGAGCTGCAACAGAAAAGGCCAGAAATCTGTTTTCTGCATCCTAAATGAAAGGTACTCATGTTGATTTATGATTAAAATGTACTGTGGTAAAGTTGTGTTTGTACTGTGAAATAAGTACAAACAAGTGGGGAATGTGATAGAAATCAGAAATATAGACTTCATAAAACTGCTTTCCCAGAGAAGTGTTTTAAGAACATGGTGTGCTACCGAAAGAGGAAGTTTGAGGTCATCCATTTACATTTACATTTACATTTATGGCATTTAGCAGACGCTCTTATCCAGAGCGACTTACAAAAGTGCTACGTAGTTGCTTGGAATCTCCAAGGTAGAATAGATAGTCCTGAACACAAGGTACTCTAAGCTGGAAAAACCACTAGACGAAAGTCATCCACTGGGTCAAGGAGACTAGACAGAGAGAAGGCAGGAGTAAGGACATGTTCCAGGCTGGTGACATGTTTCATGTTCCAGACGGACAGCAGGCCCAGCAAGAAACATTCCCCTTAGATTGCAGAATTATTCTTACATTTGATGTTTGGCACACATGCATTCAATCATGTCATGTTGCTTTCACTAATTGCCACTCTCCGAGCTCGTATCTTTTCCCCGGTGGTTGTGACGGAGAATTTCCACGACAGTCAGCTTTAAATTTTAGCTGAGAGCGTGGAATGTCTGAGCACCACTGGTTGAAGGAGCGTAGAGCACGAGGGGTTGAGCGAGTATGAATCAAATCAGCAATGTAGCTCGGAGCCAAGCCATGAAGGGCTTTGAAAACAAACAGTAAAACTTTGAATTCTATCCTGAATTTTACTGGGAGCCAATGCAGTGATGCCAGCACAGGAGTGATGCTTTGTCTTTTCCTGGTACCAGTCAGGAGACGTGCAGCTGCATTTTGAACCAGTTGGAGGCGTGATAGGCTCGACTGACAGATACACAGGTACAATGAGTTACAGTAATCAACACGCGATGAGATAATAGCATGGATGACTGTTTCTAGGTCCTTGTATGACAAAATTGTTTTAAGCTTAGCTATGTTTCTTAGCTGATAAAAACTGCCTCTGACAACAGTGCTGATTTGTTTCTGGAAATTCAGATTAGTGTCGAAGATGAAGCCAAGGTTTCTGACATGGTCTTGCACATTAGATCTTAAAGGCCCCAGATCCCTGGCTATCACTTTAGCAGAATCGGGATTACCAATTATAATAATATCAGTTTTGTCTTTGTTTAGCCTCAGAAAGTTATTGGACATCCAGCACTCAACATCCCTCAAACAATCTAGCATGACACGTAAATAATAATAATAATAATAATCTTTATTTGTATAGCACCTTTCATACATACATGTAACTCAAAGTGCTTTACAGTATAAATAAAAGAAACATTAAAAGGAGATAAGACAAAGACAAAAGGACAGAAGAAAATTTTAAAAGAAATTAAAGATAAAAATATTAAAATAACATAAAAAGTAAAAAGTGAAGTAAGATAATAAAAAGTAAAGTAAATAAGATAAGAAACTCTATCTTAATAGTTTTAACTAAAAGCGGACAGCGGTAAAGAACCACTGTCACCTAAATTAAGTGGAAGATATACCTGTGTGTCATCTGCATAGCAATGATATGAAATGTTTATAAATTCCAGTAACACAGCAGTCTGAGCCACTGAGCCAGTGTCTATGTCTTACTTATCCGAGTTAGCCCTAAGTATGAGATCTACTACATGTGCCTTGTATGCCTTGATACCCACACCTTTGTTAAAAAAGGTGCTGCAGACTGTGGGCCCTAGCATTTTAGCCATTGTAAACAGCTCCCTTATTAGTGGTGTTGTCCCAGACGTTTTTGTAGTGTTAGTTACTTCTAACTAAATAATAGACACGGAGAGTCATATTTGGATGCATGCCTGAAGCTCCACTTTATTCCAGTGCCTTGTAAACTATATCCTCCACCCAACCACAAGGGGGAGTATAATACCCTGTAACCTATAAATGCATAATTGCTACAGATTTTAAACAAAGATTCACAAAGATTCATTAACAGCCTCTATTAAAGAAGCCTAGTTTGGATCCTGCTTCCTTCAACAGCTATAGTGTGACGGGCAGGGGTGAGCAACTAAAAAGGAAGCGATCACACCAAGTCTCAGGGAAAAAGGATGGTTTAATAGAAAGTGTGCAAACCAAAACCCGTGCAAAAGATCCAAATTAAGGATATAATGACCAGCGGTCAACTGGTACAAAGACAAGACATATATAGGCAAACAAACGACCCTCAGATGAGACGGATCACGGGCTCCGCCCACCTGAGGGACGCCACAAAACAACAACAACAACAGCTGCTGTGGACGGAGGCGACTGGTAGGGGGCCGCCTCACCGTGACATATAGACCCATTTCCAAACTCCCTTATCTATCTAAGGTCTTGGAGAAGATTGTTTTTCTACAGCTTTCTTCATTCTTAGCTGAGAGTAATATTGTGGATAAATTCCAATCTGGTTTCAGACTTCACCACAGCACAGAGTCTGCCTTAGTTAAAGTAACAAACAACATTTTATTAACTGTAGATTCTGGGAAGTGCGCTGTCTTAATTTTATTAGATCTCAGCTCTGCATTTGATACGGTCGATCATGCTATCTTTCTGGAACGGCTAAAGTGTGAGGTAGGCATTAGGGAAACTGTACTGGAGTGGTTTACCTCGTATCTTTCAAAAAGATCCTTCTCTGTGACACTTGGTAATTTTTCGTCTTCTCTGGAAGAACTTACTTGTGGGGTTCCACAGGGCTCTGTCCTGGGTCCAGTATTATTTTCTCTGTATATGCTTCCTCTTCAGACCATCTTCCGCAAGCACTGAGTCTCGTACCATGGTTATGCGGATGATACGCAGTTGTATTTTCCAGTGAAGCAAGCTGACAACTTGTAGGGGGGGGGTGTAAATTCTTATCGGAGGGGGATGTAAAATGGACACAAATTAAGTATTGTATCGCGATGGATCGATCGCCAGTGGTTGGCGAACTAGTAAATCATTGAATCATAGATGTAGATCAGAGATAAATAAACTAGATTTTTTTCAGCGTGAGAAATCGGAAGTGTGGCGTGTGAAGATGGTCAAATGCGTGTGTCTCACGCTCAATGGCAGCCCTGTTATAGTTGGCACTGGCATTGTTGAGGTTTGGATGGTTTGACTGGTTCTCTGTCTGTCGCTGGGGGCCTCTTTGGTTCGGCCTCTGGCAGCTTTCTCCTTGAGCCTGTATTTTTAAACACCCTACTGCCCTATGCCCCTCTTCACCACAGGCAAAACAGTACTGCAGACAGTGATACCCTGTTCTGTACATCTAGCGTACCGGTAACCTCTCACTGGGGGTTGACGCACTACCCTACCGGATGTACATCTACAAAGGGGCTCTGCATCTCTGGTTTGCTTCATCGTCTCAATAGCATTTGTCAGAGCTTCCACTTGAGCACTGAGCTCTTCAACTTTTTTTTTTTTTTTCCCGAATTTTTGGCTGATGTTCCGGTATTTCCCGCCATGTTATCCTTTGTAGCAGGCTGGAGCTGGGCACTGCGAGCTATGGTCGCCCTCTGGTGCGAAGAGTGTCCCAATCTACGCTGCCGCTCGTCTCTCATCCCTCTGATTATGTGCCTCAGCAACGTCTCGTCAACAGAGGCTTCAGTTCACTCCTTATATCACTGTATTTGGGGGCTATTCCCTTTTGTCTTGCCAAAATCTGACTTTTCTGTGTTCATTAAATGATCAATATTTCTGCAGTAAAGCAAATTTATTTTTGTAAATTAAATCTCATTTGGGAGGGTTTCAGCTTTCATATGAGTCATTTCTAAAACCAATCGATGAATTTAAAGTCAGGTTATAAGCTTTTGTTTCCACAACATGGATAAGTGACAGAACTTATGTCAGGGACTGTAGAAATTCAACACTTATACCTTTGGAACCCAGAGACAGGTCGAATGATTGAAGGATTTTAGATAACATCCTATAATCTGCTCTGAACAGGTGCTTTTGTTCTGTAAATAAGGCCATTATTAGCGCACCACAGGAGGGGCCATGCTTAACTCCCAACTAACAGTTGTTTTTCATTGAGTTTAACCATCTAGTTTCTAGTTGGTTCTATTCCGTTTATTGTATTTTATAATATAAAGGTTATATATATTGTATTTAGTTTATCGGAGGAAGTGTTATAGCCTGCATTTGTGTCACGCTTGCCCAGCCCGATCGTTACACACCTGTGGCCATGGAAGTAACTGGAAGACCCGATTATGATAATTTGGATGTGGGAGTGAATACTTTTTGCAATACAGTGGTACCTCGAGATACGAGTTTAATCCGTTCCAGACCCGTGCTCGTATCTCGAACTGCTCGGTTCTCGAAGCAATTTAACAATGTAAAGTATTGTAATTGGTTCCGGTCCTTAAAAAAGTCACAAAACTAGCGTAAATGTGGAAAAAAGACATGTTCTTTATTAATAAAGGCACACGCAACATGTATA
This sequence comes from Brachyhypopomus gauderio, assembly GCF_052324685.1. Taxonomy (NCBI): domain Eukaryota; kingdom Metazoa; phylum Chordata; class Actinopteri; order Gymnotiformes; family Hypopomidae; genus Brachyhypopomus; species Brachyhypopomus gauderio. Next base: position 38,472,929 of record NC_135211.1, on the reverse strand, counting down.
ATTAAACAATAAAATAAATGTAGGAGAAATAATTACAGTACTACAAAAAACATTTGTAGTATTGAAATACTGTACTGTATACACCGTACGTACTGTTACTCGTTGCAAAGCACACGTGCGAATGGCTGTGATGACCGGGTACAGGAGTCGACCTTACCAACACCTCAAGAATTAAAAAAATGCTATTGGCTGCTAAAACGCGCTAAATGACGTCATCTCCGCACATACAGGTATGTTTGTGTTTTTGAACCTAAGGTTGTGGGGGAGGGAGAGAAAGAAAAGCGTTTGAGTGTGTCTTTGAGCTGATTAATGATTTCTTTTTTTCTATATAGTACTGTACTGCCACCTAGTGGTTCATGCTCGTATCTCGAGCGTGCACTCGGTGTCGAACAGAAATTTTGCTCGTCTCGGTGCTCGTATCTTGGATTGCTCGTATATAGAGCAGCTCGTATCTCGAGGTACCACTGTATAGTGTAGTTTGATTCTTTATTCTAAAGTATTAACATACTTTGTTACCAAGATTAAAGGCAAGTAGCTAGCTTGTGTATGTAATGTGGAGTGTGTTAATGTAACGTATCAAGGGGGTGGGTGTGATGCAGATGCAGGTTTTTGAATAATTTATTAAATAAAGAAGGCAACGGACTAAACAGAGGAAAGTAAACAGGTATAGGGGAATATAGGCCAAAGAGAACATGCAACCAACTACACGGAGAATAGACAATAACTAACATAAACAAACCTTAACTACTACGAAGGACACACATAATAAACAGAAACACTAAGCTCATTCACAATCTAAACAGGACTGAAAGACCGAACAAACATAAAGACTAGCTACACTCAGGGCATTAAACACACAAACCTGGAAATACAAAACTAGCATTACAACTAAACATGAACAATCCTATCAGGAGGCAGACAGACAGGGAAGACAACGCATACATCAAAAGTGAGAAAACTGAAATCTTTAACTAGGATAGAGAGTAATATACGAGGGGCATACACACTACGGGAAAGGTGGGGGGGTGAAGAGCAGGGTAGAAAACCTTACAAACACAATGACCAGCAACAAGGGATAAAACAGAGGGGATTAAATACACTGAAACAGGGGAGAGAAACGAGACGCAGGTGAAAACAATGAGGACAGGGGCATGACAGACAAAAGGGAAACCAAGAAAATGAGAAAACAAGGTGGGGCTAGGGCAGATGACACGGGACTGGGGAGGAGGGCGGAGTTGGACGTAACAGTTAAGATGAAGTGTGGCAAAATGGAAAACTGTTCTGTAGTCAGATGAGTCACGATTTGAAGTTCTTTATGGAACACTGGGACGCCATGTCATCCGGACCAGAGAGGACAAGGATAACCCAAGTTATCAACGCTCCATTCAGAAGCCTGCATCACTCAGGGGAGCAACTACACACTTTCTGAGGTGTATGCAAACATACTATCGCCGCCCCCCCCCCCCCTCGCCATGTGTCCAGATCTCACTTATTCATGCACTTATAAAATACAAGACATATATTGTACACTTTTATTCTCCTGCTCACCTGCTGTGAATATCTCAAACATCACAAACAAAAAACAGTCTAAATAATATGTAACAGCAAATCTGAACAATATCCTCGAATCTGTGTAAGATTTTTAACAAGAGATTTTACTAAATTGTTACATTTCGTGCTTTTGCACTTGCCCATTTGTCAAGAATACTTTCAAATGAAATAGATCGCGCCACATTGTTTTCAATTGAGATCACTGCTAACTGGGTCAAGCGATCATTGCTCATACTTGAACGAAGGTATGTTTTGAAAAGCTTCAGCTTGCTAAAGGATCTCTCGGCAGATGCAACGGTCAGAGGCATGGTCAGGAATACTCTAAGGGCTACTGTCAAATTTGGAAACACCAAATCAAGATTCTCCTTTGTGAGGAAATTGAACTTCTCTAGAGCATTGTAACCCTTCAGTAGACGGCTTGCTGGGTATATTTCTTGAATTATATCTCTTGAAACATCACAGGTAGTCAGGGCATATGTGGTCACTGATTCCTCCAGCTCAGCTTTTGTCATGTGCTCCATTTTAGTAATGAATTTAAATTTCTCAGACACAAGATGAAAATTGGAAAACCTCTCAGACAGCTCTTGCAGGATTGTGTCAACTATGATATTGAAAACCATGCACTTAAAGTACCTTTTGGGTTCCTTTTCATGATGACCAGTGCATGAATTGTCATCTGGGAACCTCTTTTGCTTCCTAAAATATCTCTTTTTGAATTCTGGAGTAGCATCCATTTCACTGGCTATCCTGCATGCAATGTCAAAGGACTTCTGAAAGCCCTCTTCTCTATACTTGAGCAAAAATTCCAAGTCCCTACTATACAGTGGTACCTCGAGATACGAGTTTAATCCGTTCCAGACCCGTGCTCGTATCTCGAACTGCTCAGCTCTCGAAGCAATTTAACAATGTAAAGTATTGTAATTGGTTCCGGTCCTTAAAAAAGTCACAAAACTAGCGTAAATGTGTTAAAAAAGACATGTTCTTTATTAATAAAGGCACACGCAACATGTATAATTAAACAATACAGTAAATTGGGACAATATCGTCAAGCCTTTCGCCGTGTTTGCACTTTTAAAGTTGTCCTTCTGCTTCAGGATTGTGCTAATGGTGGATGTACTCCGGCCGAACAGACGATCGAGTTCGGCTACACGAGTGCCTTTCTCATGCAGGTGAATAATCTCCTGCTTAGTTTCAACAGTTATCATTCTCCTCTCACTGGACTTTCCACTACTAGAGCCTTTCTTTGGAGCCATAATGCAAAAAAAACGTTTGTAGTACAGTATTGAAATACTGTACACTACTGTACACTACTGTATACACCGTACGTACTGTTACTCGTTGCAAAGCACACGAGCAAAGCACACGAGCAAAGCACACGAGCTGATTAATTATTTCTTTTTTTCCATATAGTACTGTACTGCCACCTAGTGGTTGATGCTCGTATCTCGAGCGTGCACTCGTATGTCGAACAGAAATTTTGCTCGGCTCTGTGCTCGTATCTTGGATCGCTCGTATGTAGAGCAGCTCGTATCTCGAGGTACTACTGTATGTCAGAGTGTTCTGACTGAGGGTAACAGACAGTAAATCACAAATTCCCTTACATCATCAATCAAAGTCAAAGTTTATTTGTATAGCGCTTTTCACAACACATGTTGTCACAAAGCGCTTTACAGGATTTAAAAGGTTAACAATACTATGGGTCCAGAACCCTAATGAGCAAGCCAAAGGCGACAGTGGCGAGGAAAAACTCCCTATGATGGTGGGGAATAGGAAGAAACCTCGGGAGAACCAAGACTCAAAAGGGAACCTGTGATGTATTGTATGTAGTTGTAGTTCAGCTACTTGGCCTGGCGGCAGGGCAGTCATGGCCTGGCGGTTAGGGAACTGGACTTGTGACCGGAGGGTCGTGGGTTCGATTCCCAGACAGGCCATGACTGAGGTGCCCTTGAGCAAGGCACCTAACCCCAACTGCTCCCCGGGCGCCGGGCTAGGGCTGCCCACCGCTCTGGGCACGTGTGATCCACAGCCCCTAGTAATCACTAGTGTGTGTGTGTGTTCTGACTGCACAGATGGGTTAAAAGCGGAGGACAAATTTCGATTGGGGTGTAAAAATCACAATTGACAAAATATGGCACATTTCATTTCATTTTTCATTTCACTTACCACTTGATGGCACCCTTGTAAGGTAACCGAACCTAGAACAAGAGAAGAAGAGTTGAAGTGTGCGTGACACATGGAGTAAAGAGAACAGTCTCGTGAAATCAGTCTCTGTGTATTACTACCATAAACACCACCAAACATTACATGGTGTCAGAAGTGAACAAGTAAAACTATGGAGCAACTGAAACCTCCAAATAGTCTGAGCTTCGAGGGGAACGTCGCTGAAAATTGGAGAATATGGATTCAAAAGTTCGATCTCTATCTCATCGCATCTGGGCTGGCGGAGAAGAGTGAAGAAAGGAAGTGTGCAACGTTTCTACATGTGGCCGGAGATGAAGCCTTGAAGGTATATAACTCAATGGAATTTGGTGAGGGAGAATTGGATTTGAAGGCGCTGAAAGAAAGCTTTAAAAAATACTGTGAACCAAGAAAGAATGTAACTTACCTGAGACATATCTTCTTCATGAGAGCGCAAGGACAAAACGAAACCATTGACGCATACGTGACTGATTTGAAAAATAAGGCTAAAGATTGTGGATTTGGAGCTTTGACGGATGAACTGATGAAAGACCGCATAGTGTGTGGAGTTAACAATGACATAGTGAGGGCAAGACTCTTACGAGAAGAGGACTTGGATGTGAAAAGAGCATTAGACATTTGTCGAGCTAACGAAGTTACTCAAAGTCACATGAAAGCTCTGCAAGAGGAATCAGACATCGCAGTGAACAAAATAACAAAAACAAAGCCCAGAGCTAAGCAAGATAGCATGCATGTAAAAAGTGCTAGGAAAGGCAATGATGAATGCACCAGATGTGGATACACACACGAGCCAAAGAAATGTCCTGCATACGGAAAAGTGTGCAACGAATGCTCAAGAAAGAATCACTTCGGCCGTATGTGCAAAACACCAAAACAAAAGGGAAACACAAAGAAGACAGAAAGAAAAGTTCATGAATTGGAACAGGAAGAAAATGCTGAAATGTTCCTAGGGTGCATTGAAATGAAAGAAAATGTGCCAATCAAACGAATGGATGAAGTTTCTGCAAAGGAAAAGGAAAATCAGGAATGGACACAAGCACTGAAAATAAATAACCATGCATTGACATTTAAGCTAGACACAGGAGCAGAGTGCAATGTATTGCCATATAAAGAATATGAGAAAGTAGCAAACAAGAAAGCACTGCTGAAATCCAAGTGCAAGCTTGTTACCTATTCTGGCCACACAATGGAGCCAAAAGGCAAGGCAAAGCTCAAGTTGTTGAGAGTAATTCACCAGCAATTATTGGCAGAGATGCATGCACAGAGCTTGGGCTGATCAAAAGAGTGTTCAAAATAGGAAATGAGGACGACATCTTAGGTGAATATGAAGATTTATTCACAGGCTTAGGATGTGTTCCAGGATTGCACCATATCCAGCTGTACAAAGATGTTCCACCAGTCATTCATCCACCATGCAAAGTACCTGTAGCATTGAAAAACAGAGTCAAAGAAGAACTAAACAGGATGGAAAACATTGGAGTCATTGTGAGACAAACAGAGCCCACTGACTGGGTAAATAGCATGGTGACTGTAGACAAACCAAACAAATTAAGGATTTGTATTGACCCACAAGACTTGAACAAAGCGATACGCCGAGAACATTATCCACTACGCACAGTTGAAGAGATAGTCGCGGAAATGCCTAATGCCAAAGTGTTCTCTGTACTTGATGCCAACCATGGCTTCTGGCAAGTGCAACTCGATGACAAAAGCTCCAAACTGTGTACTTTCAACACTCCGTTTGGAAGGTATCGTTTCCTCAGACTACCTTTTGGTATCTCATCTGCTCTGGAGGTGTTTCAAAAGTGCATCGCACAGCGTCTAGAAGACCTGGAGGGAGTCGTGAACATTGTTGATGACATTCTTGTTTGGGGAGAAAATATGAAGCAGCATGACAAACGACTGAGACAGCTTTTAGACAGAATCAGGGGCATCAACCTGAAACTGAATCGAGCTAAGTGCAAGATCAGGATGACTGAAGTCAGCTATGTTGGACATGTCTTGTCAGCGGACGGATTGAAACCCGACCCAGAAAAAGTCAGAGCGATACAGGACATGCCCGAACCAGAAGATAAAGCAGCTCTGATGAGGTTCCTGGGAATGCTGCAATATCTGGCGAAATTCATACCGAATCTGGCAGAAGTGAGTGCACCGGTGAGAAAACTGCTGGAAAGTGACACAGCATGGCATTGGGACTTTGAGCAGCAAGAGAGCTTCGGAAAACTCAAGTCACTGGTGAGTAACACTCCAGTATTGAGATACTTTGATGTCAGTAAAGACGTCACGCTGTCAGTAGACGCAAGTTCTGAAGGATTAGGGGCCGTGATACTGCAAGGAGGACAGCCTGTAGCATTTGGATCGAGGTCTCTCACTGAGTGTCAGAAAAGATACGCTCAGATTGAGAAAGAGCTTTTAGCTATCGTCTTTGGATGTGAGAAATTCAACCAGTACATTTATGGGAAATCTGTGCATGTTGAAACAGACCATAAACTTCTAGAGACAGTGTTCAAAAAGACACTACAGAAAGCCCCTCCTCGATTACAAAGAATGCTCATGAGACTGCAACCCTATGACCTAAAAGTGAAATACAAACCTGGCAAAGAGTTGTATATTGCAGATACACTGAGCCGTGCCTATCTCAAAGAGCACACCGAACCACTATTTTTACAAGTTCATGTGTTGTTATCTTGCCTGCCAATCTCAACTGAGAGGCTAAATGCCTTCAGGACAGCAACAGCAGCAGATGAAGAGATGCGACTGGTGATGAACTGCGTACAGACAGGATGGCCTGCAGAAATCAGACCCGTTCCACCAGAAGTCAGGAAGTATTGGACTTTCAGAGAAGAGCTCACATGCTCTGATGGCCTACTCTTCAAAAGCTCAAGAGTTGTGGTACCGCATAGCTTGAGGTCAGACATGCTGGAGAGAATTCATGAGTCTCACCTAGGCATCGTGAAATGCAAAGAAAGAGCCAGAGATGTCATGTACTGGACAGGAATGGCAAAAGACATTGAGGATGTTGTTACGCAGTGTTCAGTCTGCAATATGTTTAAACGCAATAACACCAAAGAACCACTCATCTGGCCTGCAGAAATCAGACCCGTTCCACCAGAAGTCAGGAAGTATTGGACTTTCAGAGAAGAGCTCACATGCTCTGATGGCCTACTCTTCAAAAGCTCAAGAGTTGTGGTACCGCATAGCTTGAGGTCAGACATGCTGGAGAGAATTCATGAGTCTCACCTAGGCATCGTGAAATGCAAAGAAAGAGCCAGAGATGTCATGTACTGGACAGGAATGGCAAAAGACATTGAGGATGTTGTTACGCAGTGTTCAGTCTGCAATATGTTTAAACGCAATAACACCAAAGAACCACTCATCAGCCATGAAATACCAGACAGAGCATGGGCGAAAGTTGGCGTTGATCTGTTTCACTACAACCAAGGTGATTATCTGATGTGTGTGGATTACTTCTCCAAGTTTCCAGAGATCGCTAAGCTCACACAAACAACAAGTGGACATGTAGTGACAGCTCTCAAGTCCATCTTCTCAAGACATGGAATTCCTGATGAAGTAGTGTCGGACAATGGTCCACAATTCTCAAGTGCAGAATTCAGAGCGTTCACACAGAATTGGGAATTCATACACACCACATCCAGCCCAGGATATCCACAGTCTAATGGACAAAGTGAAAGAGCAATTCAGACAGTAAAAAATCTGTTAAAGAAAGCTGCAGAGTGCCAGAACGACCCATACATTGCTTTGATGGAGTACAGAAATGCACCACTGGATGGTGTTAAGCTATCTCCTGCTCAGTTGTTAATGGGACGTAGACTGAAAACAAAATTGCCTACATCAACTCAGCTCCTGAAACCGCAAGTACACGAGAAAGCACACAAACACATCAAAGACAGGCAGCTGAAACAGAAACATTACTTTGATCGTGGAGCAACACATCTACCAGTTCTCGAGGAAGGTGAAATAGACAGAGTAAAAGTGAAAGACAACTGGCAACCAGCAACGGTGTTGAAAAGTCATGATACGCCAAGATCCTTTGTCATCAAAACACCTGATGGAAACACCTACAGAAGAAACAGGCGACACCTGCTGAAAACCAGAGAAAAGACTTTCATAACACTGAGTCCTCCACATCTGGAAGACTATGATCCAGGAGAAAGACAACCTGCAGAACATGATGCATCAGTCCAGACACCAGCGTCGTCACCTGTGAAAATATCTGCAACACCTACCTTGAATGAAGAAGTGGTGAAGAGGTCACGAGTGGGCAGAGGGATCAAACCACCATCACGTTATTCTCCATGAACTTAAGTAATGAAAGAAAGAAAAAAAAAAGTTTTTTGCAGTTTTGTGTTGTTATTCTGTTTCTATAAGGCATTGTTTAAGTTGTGAATTTTAAGTAAGAGAAATACTGCCAAGTAACATTTAGTTGTACGGTTGTACTATGAAGTAAGTGTTTATTTAGTAAAAGAAATTATATGTTTTGGTTTTCAAAGACAAGTCAATAATTAACAGAAGTTTCGACAGGATAGAACTGTTCAGGGTATATCTGTCTTAAGGAGAGAGATGTGATGTATTGTATGTAGTTGTAGTTCAGCTACTTACCACTTGATGGCACCCTTGTAAGGTAACCGAACCTAGAACAAGAGAAGAAGAGTTGAAGTGTGCGTGACACATGGAGTAAAGAGAACAGTCTCGTGAAATCAGTCTCTGTGTATTACTACCATAAACACCACCAAACATTACAGAACCCATCCTCCATTGGGCGGCCCGTTAACACACAAATTACACAAAATACAGACAAATACACAAGTCACACACAAATCACACAATCAGACTAAGTAAAGGTAAAAATGAAAGTTCTGGGTTATGATATTGTCACTGTAAATGTCTGTTGATGTCTGTTGATCGCTTTAGGTGTGATAACCACTAATCTGATATTGACTGTTTACCAAACTACAATTCCCACAGTATTCTGATTCTTTAATGAAATCTGGGCAGAGCATTTCGGTGTCAGCACCTGTTTACTGGCTTTCACATAGTTACTTCCCTTTTAACGGCCTTAATTCAAGTACTTATTTATTCAGCACCTCAGCCACGAACCAAGAGGCCAACAAGTACCCACAGATTATCCGAGGGGAAACGGGCGAAACGGGCCCAGTTTCGTGCCCGCTAGGATAAGGTTACGGTGTTTTCTCACGTTTTAATGAGCTTAACACAACGACACGGGGCTGGGGCCAACGGGACGGAGAGATAACCGAGTTAAAGGCGGTATATCTCCTCCTGTCCGCCCGGCCGGCTGGCTGGCTAACCGCTCCTGAGGTGAACGCTGCGGTTTAGCCAAACCAGCTACACGACCACGTACGCCGTTGTCATGGTAGCCGGCGGCCGTTAGCTCGTGAAGGGGATCAGCGCGAGGGGAGCGCGAGAGGGGAGCGCGAGTGTCCGGCTAGTCGCGCCCCTCGAGGCCGCCTCGACGCGGCCCGCTGGCCGATGACAGCGCGTCAGTTTCCCGGCGACTCAACCTGTCCGGCCGCTAGCCGAACTAGCTAACAGTGTTAGCACAACAACGGGGTGTCTGTGGGGGAAGTTCTCATTCGCAATAAAACCTTACATCATCTACTTACTTGTTATGATCCGTTATATTTTGTAATATAGCACCTTTCCTTTTAGCTAAAACTAACCTTAATGTTTATAAGCCTGACCTACCTGCTGTCTTTCAACCACTTTGAGAAGCTTTGTTTCATCCCTACAACATCTTTTTCTCTCCCCCTCTTACATTTTCTGTTTTGTGCCCCGGAGAGCTTTTCTTTCTGCCCCTCCATCTTGAACACCCTGCTGCAGGTGCGGCACGACGGGAAAAAACTGAACTGGAGTACGGAACAAATCCTGCGCATGCGCGAAACGAGACAAACTTTCGTACTTTGAAACGTACCATTGAAAGGAGTAAAAAAAACATGCCTGTGCGCGTGTGTTTAGGAGGAAGTGACAGGAGGATAGAGGGGAAGGAGAGAATGGGCGCCTAGTGCTGTGCTTCTGTTTTTGATGTGTATTATCATATATGAACAAACAACTCTTACAGAAAATGCCAACTAGAAATAATTTTCAGGCATGGATTTGGCGCCCCCTCTAGTGCAGCGCCCCTATGTGTCGCATAAGCTGCATACCCCCTTTTTGCACCACTGGCATCACTGATGGTATGGGGTTGCATGAGTGCTTGTGGCATGGGCAGCTTGCATGTCTAGAAAGGCACCATTAATGCAGAGAACTATGTTCAGTTTCTAGAACAACATATGCTCCCATCTAGACGTCGTCTCTTTCAGGGAAGACCCTGCATTTTTCAACAAGATAATGCCAGAACACATTCTGCAGCAATCACAACATCGTGGCTACGTAGGAGAAGGATCTGGGTACTGAAATGGCCAGCCTGCAGTCCAGATCTATCACCTATAGAGAACATTTGGTGCATCATAAAGAGGAAGATGCGACAAAGAAGGCCCAAGACGATCGAACAGTTAGAGGCCTGTATTAGACATGAATGGGAGAGCATTCCTATTTCTAAACTTAAGAAACTGGTCTCCTCTGTACCCAGACATCTGTTGAGTGTTGTAAGAAGAAGGGGGGATGCCACACAGTGGTAAAAATGGCCTTGTCTCAACTTTTTTGGGATTTGTTGATGCCATAAAATTTTGAAACCATTTTTCCCTTAAAATGAAACATTCTCTCAATTTAAACTTTTGATCTGTGATTTGTGTTCTATTCTGAATAAAATATTAGATGTTGGCACCTCCACATCATTGCATTCCGTTTTTATTCACAATTAGTTTAGTGTCCCAACTTTTTTGGAATCTGGCTTGTAATTAACTAGCTAGTGCGTCACAGAGAGGATTAAGGCAGGATGTTGACACAAACGTGATGCCTTTATTTTACAAAGCTAGCGATATCATTTATGCTAAATTAATAAGAACCAACACTTTAATCAGACATAATCCAGACATCAACAGACATCTCTTGGTCCTTTAGGATTGGGACGTCCCCGCTGTTAACATCGCTCTCTCTACGGACTCTACCTCCTCCGGTAAGAACAGAGCCTCGGAGGAGGGCTCAGGGGAGCTCCATCCAGGGTGCTGAGGCTGGTTCTCCTCCTCCTCTGAGGAGCCATGATGCAGCAGGCGTCTCCCTCGCCCCATTAGTCGTCCAGTACTCCACCCGTAGCACCACCTGCTGCTGATGTTCGCATTGAGCCTGTTCTCCCATCCCCTGCTCGCTACTCTGGGGATCTCGACGAGTGCAGGTGTTTCTTGTTATAGTGTTCCTTAGTTTTTGAACAGCAACCCTCACGTTTCCCCACCGAACGAGCTAAAATTGTATTTGTCCTGACATGGCTCTCAGGGAAAGCTTTAACCTGGGCAACACCGTGTAATGGGTGAAAAGCGTGTAGCGGAGGAGCCAGCAGGGAAAATACCCTAGTTCCTGGCTTCGCTGGAGACACACACACAGGACACACACCGTGCGGGGTAAAAGTGGTGTTTAATAGGGCAGGCGTCACGAACGCATCTCACCATTACTGTCCAGATAACTCAGGGTAGACACAGCAGACTGGAGGCTATGCTACAACTAGCTCGCAGTCCCGCGCAGGATACCCAGCAAGAGCGCGCATGCGCAGTGGTACCGTACATGTAAATCCACCGTTACAACCGGTCTGGGAAAAGCAAGCTGAAACATGCTCCACATATGAGCGATTTGCCACTGCCATGCGGAGTGCCTTCTACCATCTTGCGTCCGGGGGAGTAGTAGGTCCTCGGTTGTTGTGACTGTATCAGGGCAAACAATCGGTGGCTGAGTACTCCATTTATTTCCGCTCTCTGGCGGCAGAAAGCGGGTGGGTGTTGGAAGCACTCATGGCGGTCTATCTAGAGGGGCTCTCTGATGAGTTGAAAGATTAATTAGCACTCCGTGATCCGCCAGAGGATCTTGAAGCTCTCATTAGTCTCACGGTGCAGCTTGATAATTGCCGCCGGGAATGCAAGTGCGCCTGCTGGTCCCAAGCCCCACGGGTGAGACTACTCACAACACCAAACCCTGAGAACCTAGTGATTACCACACTCCACAGCCTATGCAGTTGAGTCATACTAGACTGTCAAGGCAGGAGAGACAGGCACGCCTGCAAGAAGGCAGATGCCTCTATTGTGGGAAAGGGGGACACCAGCGTTCTGGCTGTCCTGAACTACAAGGCAAAGAGGCAACCCCCAGTAGAAAGGGAGGTCCTGGAGGGTTCTATTACGTGTCCTCCCAACAGTGGGTTATTTATACACGTGGCGCTGGCTTGGTGTGGTTCAGAGGAAAACCATTTGCTAGACTTTGTTGACTCTGGAGCCGCTGCCTGCTTTATTGACATAATAATAATAATAATAATAATAATAATAATAATAATAATAATAATAATAATAATAATTTCCACTTCTATAGCGCCTTTCAAAGTACCCAAGGACGCTGTACAGAGAAATACAAAAAACAAAAACACAGACAAGAACAGACAATAAAAAAGAAAAAAGAAAATCCCATAGAACAGACCTAAGTTGAGGAAGTTGTGAGAAAATGTTGATTAAATAGGTGGGTCTTTAGTTGAGCCTTGAATGCGTTAAGAGATGGTAAGAGACGGAGGGAGAGGGGAAGAGAGTTCCAGAGAGTAGGAGCCGCCACACTGAAAGATCGACCACCCATGGTGCTTAACTTGAATCTAGGAACAACTAAGAGTCCAGTGTCAGATGACCGAAGCCGGCGAGTGGGGGCATAGCGGTGCAAAAGATTAGCCAGATATATGGGAGCCAAACCAGAGAGTGCTTTGAAAGTAAGTACTAGAATTTTGTACTGGATACGGAGACTTATCGGAAGCCAATGAAGACGCTCTAAGACAGGTGTTATATGGTCGTACTTCCTTGACTGGGTTAGAACACGAGCAGCAGCATTCTGAACAGTCTGAAGGGACCGAAGAGACTTAGAGGGAAGACCATAGAAGAGAGAGTTGCAGTAGTCTAGTTTGGAAGTGATGAGAGCATGAACCAAGGTTTCAGCAGATGTAGGAGACAGAAATGAGCGTAGGCGGGAGATATTGCGGAGTTGAAGGAAGGCTGATTTAGTGAGTGAACGTATCTGAGGTTCGAATGAAAGAGTCGGATCAAACAGAACCCCAAGATTACGTGCAACAGGTGATGATTTGACCGGCAAACCAGCAACAGTAAGTGATGTATTGGCAAGGGGAAGGGCCATAGACTTAGTGCCAATAATAAGAAACTCAGTCTTATGGGCATTTAATAAAAGAAAATTGGCATGTAGCCACAGGTTGAGGTCAGATATACATTTAGTGATGGATGGGGGTGGGAAAGGTGCATGAGGCTTAAAGCTGAGATAAAGCTGAGTGTCATCAGCATAGAGATGGTATTTTAATCCATACTGTCGTAACAACTCACCGAGTGGCAGAATATAAATAGTAAAAAGCAGTGGTCCTAGCACTGAGCCCTGAGGAACACCCTGAGCAACCGGAGCTAAATCAGATTTACTATTACCCAAGCGTATAAACTGACGCCTATCCGAGAGGTATGAAGTGAACCAAGAAATAACGGTGCCAGAAAACCCAAGATCACGGAGCCGTGAGAGCAGTATTGAATGATTGACTGTATCGAAGGCAGCAGTGAGATCGAGGAGTAGAAGAAGAGAGGCATGGCCATTATCAGAGGAGAGAAGAAGGTCATTTAGCACATAAACAAGGGCAGTCTCAGTGCTGTGCTGAGCACGGAAACCAGACTGGAAAATATCAAAAAGATTATTGGAAGACATGTACTGGAGTAGTTGGGAGGCCACCACACGTTCAAGGATCTTTGAGAGAAATGGTAGATTAGATATTGGGCGATAATTATTTAAAACAGTAGTGTCAAGATTTTGTTTTTTGATAACCGGGGTGATGGCAGATGTCTTTAGATCTAATGGAACGTGACCAGAAACAAGAGAAAGATTAACAAGATGACAGATAGAGGAGGATAGAGAAGAGACGCCCTGTTTTAGCAGTGATGTAGGTATGGGATCAAGAATGCAAGTAGTAGACTTGGAACTGGTGAGGAGTTTAATTATAAGATCAGAGCTAACTAAAGAAAAGGTGGAGAATGACAGAGAGGGTGAGACAGTCATCTGGGAGGAAGTGGAGAAAGAAGAACTACGTGATTGAACCTTCAACAAGTCCTGGTAGATAACTGAGACTTTGTTAGTAAAAAAACTAAGAAATGTGTTACATTGATCGGATGTAGGGGCCAGTGGAGATGAAGGGGGACGCAGTAGATTATTAACAATTTTAAATAGTCGTTTGGGGTCGGAACCAGAGTTATTTATTGCAGACGTGTAGTATAGAGCACGGGCTGAGTTTAAGGCAACCTTATATTTGGTCAGATGGTCAATATAAGCCTGGTGATGAACAGTTTTCAGTTTTAATACCAGTTTTCTTATAAAGCCGCTCAAGACGCCTGCCCGTAGTCTTTAGAACACGTAGGTCAGGTGTGAACCAGGGTGACACGTAGGTGGAGGGAACATATCGAGTTATGACAGGTGCTAAGGAGTTCAGAGTGTCAGAGAGGGAATGATTGTAGACTGATAGGGCAGTGTCAAGATTGGGAATAGAGGGAATAGTGGGAAAAGGAGATGATTTCAGGGCAGAGAAGAACACCGAAGAGTTTACAGATGTAAGTTTACGGTAAGTGAGAAGTGTTTTGGAGGAAGGAGGCAGAGTGCTAGGAGAGAGACATGAAGTGATAAACAGATGGTCAGATACCCCAGTGTCATGACCCACCACATTGGTAATAGTTCCAGGAGTGGAACAAATTAAATCCAGAATGTGACCATGTTTATGGGTTGGAAAATCAACAAGCTGATGCAACTCAAAACAGCTTAACAGTGATGAAAAGTCAAGAGAACCGGATGAGACAGAGTCAATATGGATGTTGAAGTCACCAAGAGTAACCAGAGAATTTGATAGAGGACTGAGAGTGGAAAGGACTTCACCAAGTTCTTGCAAGAAGTCAGAGACTGAGCTGTTAGGGGGGGCGGTAAACTAACAAAAGTACAGATGAGTTGTAACCAGATGTTTTAACTGCCATGCATTCACAGTGAACTGTTTTCTGAATTGTAATTTCACTAATAGTATATTTACTATTAAATATGACAGCTAAACCTCCGCCACGACCACACAGTCTGGGGGCAGAGAGATGTTTAAACCCAGGCGGGGCAGCAGCATTTAAATAATAGTAGTCATGCTGTAACTGCCAGGTTTCAGTCAGCAGGAGGAAATCAAGACGATGCTGTCCGATGAGGTCGTTGATAAGGGCAGCTTTGTCAGTCATGGAACGACAGTTGAACAGACCCAGGTTGAGCAGGCGAGGATGATCAGATGAAGGGCGGAGAGTAGTAGGAAAAACCCGGGACCGCGGGACCTCTCTCAGGGCTCGAGGGTCCACTCCGCGTCGAGGCGCCGACGGACCGAGCTTAGGAAGACGAGCCGAGCTGAAGACCACAGGAATGCTGGAGACGGAGGATCGATGCACTAGAGAGCGATGTCTAGATCCACGGTGAATGTAACGAGGCCGACGGGCGATACCAGCAGAAAGACACATGCCGTATGTAGTGGAGTCGAGTCGAGATGGAAAACGAAGATCGTAAAGTTCACTCGAGGAGTAAACTCGCTGGAAATCCTCAGCAACACTCGAGACCAGCATAACTACCATAACCGTTAGCACGGAGATCAACATAGTCACAATAGCAATAGCGGAGAAACTAATGCTTACGCTGCGTTAGCCCGTGTTACCGACCAGCACCACAGGCTGAAAATCGGCGATAAGTATCACCGATCACAGACTGGTATGAAACAACAGACAGAGAGAGATGGGAAAACTCACTCATGCATGTCGAATCCCAGGGGGCTGATGACGGCACACAGAGAGCTCGCAGGTAAACACAAGCTGCCGGCTAAGCAAAGTGGGTAGTTGCAGTAGTTTCAGTGAGTTTACGCGACTCAGAATAGATCCACCAAGAGCAATCCTTGTTTAATCCAGAGATGTAAGAGTATAAAGCAGGATACTGAGATAGTTTAAAGATGACAAAATAAATAGATAAGAAAATAAGCAAAGAGAAACACAGGTGAAAGGAGCGGCAGCACAGACGCGCACAGCGTACCCTTTACCCGGAAGCAAATCCGTTCAGAGCCATTGACATGTATTTGGCAAGAGAGTTAGAGGTTTCCTTAGTTGCCCTGGAAATAACCCTTATGATGGCTGCTGTGGACGGCCGCGTGTTGAGCTCCAGGGAAGTACCTCAGCAGACGGTACCTGTAGAGATGAATATAGGAGGTAATAGGGAACAAATAATACTATACGTGATCAGTGCCCCGCATATGAGTCTAATTCTGGGATTCTCTAGGTTGCAATGTCACAACTCGGAGATAGACTGGATTTCCCGCACTGGGAGGAGTTGGGGGTCAATATGTAAAGAGACATGCCTCAAAACGGACCTGATCTCTCCAACTGGAAAATCCCAAAACCCAATTGACCTGTCTCAGGTACCAGTTATGGCGTTACCTTGAAAAAGTAATACAATTACTGATTACTCCTTTAAAAAGTAACTTAGTTACGTTACATATTACTTGATTTTAAAAGTAACTGCGTTAGATTGCAAGTTACTTTAGTAGTTACATTCAGCAGCAAAATGAGTTTTTCCAATACTCACTTTATTGGAAGTGCATTTTTAACAGTAACAATGTATGTCCTGACATTACATTTTTGTAACTGCGTGGTATTATTTGTAAATTTACTTGTAAACGTAATACAAGGGAACTGCTCAGTCAGACAGCTATTTGTTGTGAAACTAAATACCATTACAATTTCAAGCATTTTTAAGTAGGCTACGTTAGCCAAAATTCCAGCACTTTTCAAACCTGGAACACAATGCAACATTAAAATTCATCAGGTAACTGTTCCTGCCCCTGTTCTTGAGGGGTATTTCTTTACACTACCACATATCGTTACAGAAAACACCAGAGGTGGGACCAAGTCAGTGTTTTGCAAGTCTCAAGTAAGTCCAAGTCTTTATCCTCAAGTCCCGAGTCAAGTCTCAAGCAAAGACAGTCAACTCAAGTCAAGTCTCGAGTCAAGACAAGCAACCGTCAAGTCAAGTCCCAAGTCTGAAACTTGGAATTTCAAGTCCTTTCGAGTCTTTTTTTTTTTACAGGCACCAACGCTTTACGAATGCTACGCTGATGTGTTTCTTTACTCGTTTTGTTGGTGTCCGCCAGCCAAAAGATGACAGATCATTTACATTTTATCTTCTCTTAATTACATAAATGTACTTAAACAAGAATGTTTCGTTACATCATTTTACACGAAAATAGCAAGCTTCATCGTAAGCAAGATGCTGTCATTACGAATGGTTATTCTAAACATTTGGATAAAATGTTTAAATATAGACTAATAAAAGGTTAGGGTTATTTTTTCATTGTTTTCTGTTATTGTGGGGTCACGGTGTACTATTGTTACCTGGAGATTCAGTGGGGTCACATATTCTGATGGCTGCCGTCAGAATTGGTGACCCCAGTTAAAAAGGCTCACCTGTACATCCCATTCATGATTTCTTTGTTGGCTGCAATGGTGAGGGGATGGTAAATCTTGTTTAAGTACATTTATGTAATTAAGAGACGATAAATGTAAATATAAACATCTGTCATATTTTGGCTCGTGGACACCAACAAAACGAGTAAAGAAAGTGCATCAGCGTAGTTTACGTAGCATTCGTAAAGCGTTTGTGCCTCTGAACAGAAACTGTGAAATAGCACCCCCTGTGGTCACAAAACTCGACGGTCACAGAATCTGGTGTAACGCCGGTCTGCGTCAGAAGGACGGAAATGAAATTAATGGGGCGCACTTTATAAATATTAATATGCTTTTAAAAATTTAGATTTGGGGTAAAAAAAAAATCAAGTCTTTGCAAGTAAACAGGTTCAAGTCCAATTCAAGTCCCAAGTTATTGGTGTAAAAGTCCAAGTCAAGTCTAAGTCTCTGAATACTTTTTCAAGTCAAGTCAAAAGTCTTAATATTAATGACTCGAGTCTGACTCGAGTCCAAGTCATGTGACTCGAGTCCCCACCTCTGGAGAACACTGCACAGAATGACATGAATGCGCTCGTGCGCTCACAGGTTCGCGTGTAGCGTGCGGAATCTAGCGCTACGGTCAGACGCAAAAGTAGAACTGAACCAAGAAGAAAGCAAATATATATATTTTTACTAAGGAAAATAAAAATAGTAACGCAGTTACTTGGATAAGTAACTTTAATCTGATTACTGGACTGGAAATAGTAACTCGTTATATTACTCGTTACTGAAAAAAGTGGTATGATTTGAGTAACGCGTTATTAAGTAACCTGTTACTGACATCACTGTCAGGTATCCACTGAATACCACGACCTTCGGGACATGTTCAGCAAACAAAAAGCCAGTTTTCTCCCTCCTCACAGGGCGTACGATATTTCTTTTGACCTGTTGCCTGGGTCTAGTCCTCCTAGGGGCACCTCTTTTCTCTGGCTGCTCCGGAACAAAAAGCACATTAGAGCTCCTCCAAAGGAGATTCTGGTGGACTGGTATGGACCAAGAGGTGGGACAGTTTGTTTCAGCTTGTGGGGTGTGTACTAGGAGCAAAGTGTCACGGGCCAAACCCACCAGACTGTTGCGTCTGCTTCCGGTTCTCCAAAACTGCTAGGTTCCTGGTGTTACCCAAGCTTCCCTCAGCCCAGGAAACGTCATCCCTGTTTCTCCGCCACATCATCCGGTACCACGGGTTTCCCTTAGACTTTATGTCCGATAGGGGGTCTCAGTTCTCGAGCCGGTTCTGGGGTGCCTTTCTGGGCATTTTGGGTGCCAAGGCCTCTGGGTTTCACCCTCAGAGTAATGGCCAGACAAAATGCACTAACCAGGTTCTGAAGCAGACTTTCAGGTGTCTGGCATCTACCAACCCATCCTCCTGGTCCGAGCACATCCTCTGGGCAGAGTATGCTCACAACACTCTGTGGCACTCGGCCCTGGGGATGTGACCTTTCGAGTTCCTGTATGGTTATGCTCCGCCTGAGCCTTGGTTCGGTGGTGTGGGTTGGCCTGGCGGAGGCCAACGGGGACAAGCACCGCCTCCCGACCATATCCTTTTGTCCCGGTCAAAGCGCTTGGCTGTCTGCCAAGAACCTGCCTGTCCATGGTGGTACTAAGAAGTTGGCGCCTCGGTACCTGGGTATCTTCAGGATTGATCGGCGCATTAACCCAGTGTCTTCCCGGCTTCCCCTATTGCCCAACCGCTGGCTCCCCATATGATTGATGGTGCCCCGGCATATACTGTCCACCGTTTACTGGACGTTTGTCGGGTCTGGGGCATGACCAGTATCTAGTGGACTGAGAGGAGTACAGTCCCGAGGAGAGGGTCTTGGGTTTCGGCCTGTCTCATCCAGTGTTCTGACCTGATACGTGACTTCCGTGGGGTCTCGGGCTTAGAGAGGGGGCTCTGTCAGGGCTGACTCCAGTGCTCTGGCCACCGCTAGGAGGAGCCCACGGGTCGGTTCCAGGCAGAGTCCCCGCAATCAGCGGTGATCTGCTGCAGCTGTTTTCTTCTCTACTTTAGGGAGAGCTGTAGCAGGTCACTGCTGAATCTTTTGGTCCCCATGCTATACGATCTGTCAGTTTTCTCTTCCTGTTGGTCATGATATGTTGCTGGTGTTTAGTCACCGTTTTCTATTGCTCTCTCTTGATTTCTTTACTTATTGAAGTATTTACCTTCTGTGCCACTTCCTGGCCTCCCTCAAGTTTTCCTCCTGCTCTTATTTTCCTGTCCAGCTCTGCTTTTGTTTGGGAAGGGTTTTTTGGTTCTTTGCAGCATTTGCCAGCCAACCAGTTTCTTCCCCTGGCGGATTTTGTTTCTGATTTTGCAGTTGAGTTTATTTTGCGCGTTGAGTATTCTGCGAATTTTTGTGTTTTCTTTCTTTTTTTAGTGTCTGCCTGCCTCTCTCGCTGTTCTATGGCTTTAGTTGTCTGCATTTTAGTTCAGGCCGGCACTTGGGTCCACGCCTCTCTCTTTGAACCACGCGGTGGCATTTATTGAACCCCACTGCGTCACATTAAAGTGTGTGTGCAAACTGATAGTGATTAACTAATCATAACTAAATGTATTAAAGTGTGTTTGCACACTGACAGTGGTGTGACCCACCCTGAGAGTTTGTGAACAACAGAGTTCCTGCAAATTAACACAGGAAACCAACACTGAGACGCTGCAGCTCAGAACAGTACCAGAGCACAGCGCATTGTCCTCTACCACTGATCTCAGATCTGTTTTTGATTAAATAGACTTACTTTTCAGGCATGGGTAGAGTGGTAAAACTGACGAAGGATCTGTTTTAAACATTAGATAGTACTAGTGAGTAAACAGCTTGAAGATGTTTGTTGCTGTTCCAGAATAATGAGCAGGACTCTGATTCTGTAATCCCAGGTCAAAGGTCAAAGGTAGTGCAGGTGTGTTTGTGTGTAAACTGGTGAATGTGGTGTAGAATTTTGTCCTAAATCTGTGGTGTGTTATGATGCTTCATGAAGATCTTTGTAACGTTGCCTTCAGCAGTGAACACACCAACACTCCTGAACACTCATACAGGAGTGCAGGCTTATACAGAAAAAGACTGAAATGTCCTTTAAAAAAGAACAGAAGACATGATCCACTGGACCAGATGAATCACTTTAATCTAAATCTACAACCACCATCTATGGAAAAAAAATTGGCCAACCAGAAATAATCTTTAGTTTGCAAGTTTCCTATTGGTTACTTTGTCTAAACAACAAACTTTGCCACAAGACTGTGAAACACTATGATCGAAAATAGAAATGTTCCACTGACGTGGACCAATCAGATGTCCGAGCAGACATCCGTGCCCAAGACCCTCCTCACAATCGGTCACCATAAGCAGTGTCTGAGATGGGGAGTTCACGACTCACTCTCGTTACCGTCATGTGTAAGTAAATGTTTATATACGTCAACTCTCTCCTACCAGGACGTGTTGATTTTACATACATGATATACACGACAGACTTTAATACACTTAGTAGTTGATGTAACACACTTAATAGTTGATGTAATACACTTAGTAGTTGATATAACACACTTAATAGTTGGTGTAACACACTTAGTATTTGATGTAACACACTTAGTAGTTGATGTAATACACTTAGTAGTTGATGTAATACACTTAGTAGTTGATGGGCTCCCTATGTAATGCACAAGTTCTTTTTGTAAAGTCACGTCAGATATGTGCACCTCTCTGTGCTCGTACCCATGTCAGATGTTCTCCTCCAGGTGTGGTGTTCTTCAGTCAGAAGAGGATCTCCGGAGTAGAAGTGGAGAGGAGAGGAAGACGAGGAGAATGCATTATCCTCTACTGTGACTATGTTATGGGTTCTCGCATGAACATTGTCTGGTATAGGAACAGTTCACAAGAGCATCAGTCTGCTGTTGAATTACGGACTGATGGCACAACACGTTACTCTGCTGTGTGGGATAAACACCGTAACACTTGGGATCTGCTGATTCAGAACATCACTGAATCGGATCTGGGCCTGTACTACTGCGCTGTGAGGACTTCAGATGGGAAGATCAATTATGGACACAGAACCACTCGACTGTCTCTCATCGGTAAGATGGCTCATTTATTCTGACCTGCTAAATATTTTGGTTTTGTAACTTTCTGATTTTGAAATGTTGTGGTATAGGAATTGTTATCTTGAAAATGTGGTAAACATAAATGAAATAAGCACATGAATGTAGAGTGATCAGTATTATAAATGAAATGTGCACATGAATGTAGAGTGATCAGTATTATAAATGAAATAAGCACATGAATGTAGAGTGATTAGTATTAATGCTGCATTCTGCACCGCAACACTCTTGGTTCACCCTTCACCCATTCATGTAGTTTCACTTCCTCTTTGATTTCAGACCCTGGTTCTGACATCCCCCACCCCACCTACACCTCCACCCCTCCTGTACCAGAGTGTGGTGTCTGCTGTAACTCCACCCCTCCTGTACCAGAGTGTGGTGTCTGCTGGACGCTGCTGATCACTGTGTGTTCTGTGTGTGTTCTCCTCTCCTCCACCTGTGTCTACTGTCTCTACTTTAAGAGGAATCTAGTGTTAAATCCAGGTAATCACTTGGTCTCACAACAACAAACAACAAAGCAAAATCACAACTTAAACATTCTTTTCAAGTGACTAAGATGATGAAACTATAGGACTGTACACACCAGCCTCTCTTACCCATGACTGAACTCACAACATCATCCTCATGTGTTATTACATTCACAGAGATCAGAGATCAACACACGGAACCAGACAACAAAGTAAGATGTTAAAGTTGAAACAGGACAACATACTGCAACACACACACACACACGCACACACACACACACACACGCACACACACACACACGCACACACACACACACACACACACACACACACACACACACACACACACACACAACAATACAATGGAATGAAACACAGAAAAAAACACCATTGCATTTTAATATAGTAAGAGCTATATATGAAAAATGAAGTTTTACATTTTATATTATACCTTTTAGCTCATTTTATAAACTAGTTATGTGTCATGTTCTGTTTAATGTGCTGCCCTCTACTGGCAGATGTTGATGTTCTGTGGGGGGGTTGGCTGATGTACAAATTGAGAGACGGGTGGCTAGATAAAGAAAAAGCAGAGAGTGGTGTCGGTTTATTTGCTGAATTTTCAAGGTCACCCTCGTTTTACTCTGTTCCCAATATTATACAATATTATACAAGATCAATCGAGACTTGTGTTCCCGTGTTTTATTTGGGAGAGGAGTTATCTGGCTGTAGACTCTGACAAGGTGTTGAGACAGGACAGCACAGTGATATACTGGATATTATTATTTAGACATAATAATAATAATAATAAAAATGTTGACCCTTTCCTGTGTGATATACATATGTCTATATAATTTATAGATAGAGTGCTGTAAAACGTACTTGTGTTTGTGTCCACAGGCAGGAGATGAGGTTTGCTACAGCTCGATACACTTCTCAAAGGATGGACAGAAACACCCCAAAAAGAAGAGAGTTCAGAACTCTGATTTCAGTACTTACGCTGAGGTCAGAATTGCAGAGTAGACTTCTGAAACTCCAGGAAGTTGAGGATGTTCATTCATTTATCATTAATTTACTTAGTTTGAATTTCATGGCTTAATTTTGCTTCCAGCAGTGTTATATTTGAGATAATAGTAATTGTTTCTTGAATATTAATTGTCATCATTCTTTACTTTCACTTTAAGACCTTTTGTACTACTTTCTAAATGTCTTTCTAGTTCAACAAGACATATTCCATCTTTAATCACTTTAATTTACATCATTTTAATGAGTTTTTGAATGACCCAGCACAGGGTTTGAAGTGAGGATCAGTGTTTGGGTTACATTTACATTTACGGCATTTAGCAGACGCTCTTATCCAGAGCGACTTACAAAGTGCTTTGCTTCTGATCACAGAATACATCCTAGGTAATAGTACGGATAGGCTAGAATTCAAGATACTATTGAGTCAGACTACTACTAAACTACAGGAGTCAATATCATTACCTAGTGTTTTGCAAGGGTTGTTTTGTTAACATGTTTGTTGTTGAGGAAAATAATACAGTTGTGCTTTTTGTCACTGACACCTTAATAAAAGACTCCAACATTCACTCATGTTAATTCACTGTTTCTGATCACAGGCCTCCTGGAGAACCAGTAACACAGCAGTGGTGGTGTTTATAAACTCCAGTAACACAGCAGTGATGGTGTTTATAAACTCCAGTAACACAGCAGTGATAATGAAGTATATAAACTCCAGTCACCACAGCAGTGATGGTGTTTATAAACTCCAGTAACATAGCAGTGGTGGTGTTTATAAACTCCAGTAACACAGCAGTGATGGTGTTTATAAACTCCAGTCATCGCAGCAGTGATGGTGTTTATAAACTCCAGTAACACAGCAGTGGTGGTGTTTATAAACTCCAGTAACACAGCAGTGATGGCGTTTATAAACTCCAGTCATCACAGCAGTGATGGTGTTTATAAACTCCAGTAACACAGCAGTGGTGGTGTTTATAAACTCCAGTAACACAGCAGTGATGGCGTTTATAAACTCCAGTAACACAGCAGTGGTGGCGTTTATAAACTCCAGTAACACAGCAGTGATAGCGTTTATAAACTCCAGTAACACAGCAGTGATGGTGTTTATAAACTCCAGTCATCACAGCAGTGATGGTGTTTATAAACTCCAGTAACACAGCAGTGATGACGTTTATAAACTCCAGTAACACAGCAGTGATGGCGTTTATAAACTCCAGTAACACAGCAGTGGTGGTGTTTATAAACTCCAGTAACACAGCAGTGGTGGTGTTTATAAACTCCAGTAACACAGAAGTGATGGTGTTTATGTGCCTTGGATGTGATACCCACACCTTTGTTAAAAAAGGTGCTGCAGACTGTGGGCCCTAGCATTTTAGCCATTGTAAACAGCTCCCTTATTAGTGTTGTTGTCCCGGATGTTTTTAAACATGCAATTAAAGATTCTTTAACAGCCTCTATTAAAGAAGCCTAGTTTGGATCCTACTTCCTTCAACAGCTATAGACCCATTTCCAAACTCCCTTATCTATCTAAGGTCTTGGAGAAGATTGTTTTTCTGCAGCTTTCTTCATTCTTAGCGGAGAATAATATTGTGGATAAATTCCAATCTGGTTTCAGAGCTCACCACAGCACAGAGTCTGCCTTAGTTAAAGTAACAAACAACATTTTATTAACTGTAGATTCTGGGAAGTGCGCTGTCTTAATTTTATTAGATCTCAGCTCTGCATTTGATACGGTCGATCATGCTATCTTTCTGGAACGGCTAAAGTGTGAGGTAGGCATTAGGGGAACCGTATTGGAGTGGTTTACCTCGTATCTTTCAAAAAGATCCTTCTCTGTGACACTTGGTAATTTTTCGTCTTCTCTGGCAGAACTTACTTGTGGAGTTCCACAGGGCTCTGTCCTGGGTCCAGTATTATTTTCTCTGTATATGTTTCTTCTTCAGACCATCTTCTGCAAGCACTGAGTCTCGTGGGGGGGGGGGGGTAGGGTAGGGTGGGTGACGCACTACCCTACCAGATGTACATTTACAAAGGGGCTCTGCATCTCTGGTTTGCTTCATCGTCTCAGTAGCATTTGTGAGAGCATCCACTTGAGCACTGAGCTCTTCAACTGAATTTTTGGCTGATGTTCTGGTATTTCCCGCCGTGTTATCCTTTATAGTACGCTGGAGCTGGGCACTGCGAGCTATGGTCGCCCTCTGGTGCGAAGAGTGTCCCAATCTACGCTGCCGCTCGTCTATCATCACTCTGATTATGTGCCTCAGCAACATCTCGTCAACAGAGGCTTCAGTTCACTCCTTACATCACTGTATTTGGGGGCTATTCCCTTTTGTCTTGCCAAAATTTGACTTTTCTGTGTTCATTAAATGATCAATATTTCTGCAGTAAAGCAAATTTATTTTTGTAAATTAAATCTCATTTGGGAGGGTTTCAGCTTTCATATGAGTCATTTCTAAAACCAATCGATGAATTTAAAGTCAGGTTATAAGCTTTTGTTTCCCCAACATGAATAAGCGACAGAACTTATGTCAGGGACTAGAAGTCCCAGAGAAGGGTCACTCAACACTTATACCTTTGGAACCCAGAGACAGGTCGAATGATTGAAGGATTTTAGCTAACATCCTATAATCAGCTCTGAACAGGCGTTTTGTTCTGTAAATAAGGCCATTATTGGCGCACCACAGGAGGGGCATGCTTAACTCCCAACTAACTGTTGTTTTTCATTGAGTTTAGCCATTTAGTTTCTAGTTAGTTCTATTCAGTTTATTGTATTTGATAATATAAAGGTTATATATATTGTAGGCCTATTTAGTTTAGTTTAATCTGAGGAAGTGTTATAGCCTGCATTTGTGTCATGCTTGCCCAGCCTGAACGTTACACACCTGTGGCCATGGAAGTAACTGGACCTGATTATGATCCTTTGGATGGGGGAAGTGAATACTTTTTGCAATATAGTGTAGTTGCATAGTGTGATGCTTAATCTAAAGTGTTAACTTACTTTATGTTATCAAGATTAAAGGCAAGTAGCTAGCTTGTGTATGTAATGTGGAGTGTGTTAATGTATCAAGGGGGCGGGTGTGACGCAGATGCAGGTTTTTGAATAATTTATTAACTAAAGAAGGCAACGGACTAAACAGAGGAGAGTAAACAGGTATTGGGGAATATAGGCCAAAGAGAACATGCAACCAACTACACGGAGACAATAGACAATAACTAACATAAACAAACCATAACTATCAATCAATCAATCAAATTTTATTTATATAGCGCTTTTTACAACAGTTGTTGTCACAAAGCAGCTTTACAAGTGCCGAGTCCTAGCCCCCAGTGAGCAAGCCAAAGGCGAAGGACACACATGATAAACAGAAACACTAATCTAAACACAATCTAACCAGGACTCACAATTTAAACAGGACTGAAAGACTGAACGAACATAAAGTCTAACTACACTCAGGGCATTAAACACACAAACCTGGAAATACAAAACTAACGACAGACAGGGAAGACAACACATACATCAAAACTGAGAAAACTGAACTCATTAACTAGGATAGAGAGTAATATACGAGGGGCATACACACGACGGGAAAGGTGGGGGTGAAGAGCAGGGTAGAAAACCTTACAAACACAATGACCAGCAACAAGGGATAAAACAGAGGGGATTAAATACACTGAAACAGGAGAGAGAAACGAGACGCAGGTGAAAACAATGAGGACAGGGGCGTGACAGACAAAAGGGAAACCAAGAAAATGAGAAAACAAGGTGGGGCTAGGGCAGATGACACGGGACTGGGGAGGAGGGCGGAGTTGGACGTAACAGTTAAGATGAAGTGTGGCAAAATGGAAAACTGTTCTGTAGTCAGATGAGTCACGATTTGAAGTTCTTTATGGAACACTGGGACGCCATGTCATCCGGACCAGAGAGGACAAGGATAACCCAAGTTGTTACCAACGCTTCGTTCAGAAGCCTGCATCACTGATGGTATGGGGTTTCATGAGTGCTTGTGGCATGGGCAGCTTACATGTCTGGAAAGGCACCATTAATGCAGAGAACTATGTTCAGGTTCTAGAACAACATCTGCTCCCATCTAGACGTCATCTCTTTCAGGGAAGACCCTGCATTTTTCAACAAGATAATGCCAGACCACATTCTGCAGCAATCACATCATGGCTACGTAGGAGAAGAATCCAGGTACTGAAATGGCCAGCCTGCAGTCCAGATCTTTCACCTATAGAGAACATTTGGTGCATCATAAAGAGGAAGGTGCGACAAAGAAGGCCTAAGACGACTGAACAGTTAGAGGCCTGTATTAGACATGAATGGGAGAGTATTCTTATTTCTAAACTTGAGAAACTGGTCTCCTCTGTACCCAGACATCTGTTGAGTGTTGTAAGAAGAAGGAGGGATGCCACACAGTGGTAAAAATGGCCTTGTCCCAACTTTTTTGGGATTTGTTGACGCCATAAAATTTTGAAACAACATATTTTTCCCTTAAAATGAAACATTCTCTCAATTTAAACTTTTGATCTGTGATTTGTGTTCTATTCTGAATAAAATATTAGATGTTGGCACCTCCACATCATTGCATTCAGTTTTTATTCACAATTAGTTTAGTGTCCCAACTTTTTTTGGAATCTGGCTTGTAATTAACTAGCTAGTGCGTCACTGAGAGGGTTAAGGCAGGATGTTGACACAAACGTGATGCCTTTATTTTACAAAGCTAGCGATAGGATTTATGCTAAACGAATAAGAACCAACACTTGCTCACTGGGGGCTAGGACTCAGCACTTGTAAAGCTGCTTTGTGACAACAACTGTTGTAAAAAGCGCTATATAAATAAAATTTGATTGATTGATTGACTTTAACAGGGTACCCGCGGGTCCTTAAAAAGTCTTAAAATGTCTTAAACTTAGTTTTCCATATTCAAGGCCTAAAAATGTCTTAAAATGTCTGGAATTTTATGAGGGGAGGCATTAAATTATTATAAGTGTGTGTTGTTCAGTTGTTCTGGCGCAATGTGAACTTTGCCGAATCTAGCGCTAGGACCATGCAGAAAATAACCGCTCCAGGGTCCTAGTGCTAGATTCCTAGCGTTGGAGTATATGGCCTCAACAACGTCAACAATTTTCGTTCGCCAAACCCCCCCCCCCCCCCCCCCCGTCAACAATTCTCGTTCGCCAAGACACCCCCCCCCCCCCCCCCGTCAACGATGTGGAACACACCTGCATCCCCAGTAACAGTATTATTTTTTCTTGTTAGAGGTATTAAAAAGGTCTTAAAAGTCATTGAATTTGAGATTTAAAAATGTGCAGATACCCTGCTTTAATCAGACATAATCCAGACATCAACAGACATCTCTTGGTCCTTTAGGGTTGGGACCTCCCCGCTGTTAACATCACCCTCTCTATGGACTCTACCTCTCAGATAAGAACGGAGCCTCGGAGGAGGGCACAGGGGAGCTCCATCCAGGGTGCTGAGGCTGGTTCTCCTCCTCCTCTGAGGGGGTGAATACAGCCATGATGCAGAAACCCCCCATGACCAGGGACAGAGACTTCACGGAGGACTCGGGTGATCTCCCCTGGTCAGTGAGGGAGGACATGACCTGTTGCCCTTTTGCCTCCGTTGGGCTAAACAGTTCTGCAGTACAACCAAACTGTACAGACCCTTCAGTCAGCTGGATACACAGATGCACCAAGAAGGGAGGGAGTAACATGAACTTATTAGTGTAATAAATGCATAAATAACAATAATGTAAATGAATAAATGTATTAAAGTGTGTGTGCACACGGAGAGTGGTGAACTAACCTTAACTAAAGTTAACTAGTGGCTTGCTCACTGGGGGCTAAGACTCGGCACTTGTAAAGCTGCTTTGTGACAACAACTGTTGTAAAAAGCGCTATATAAATAAAATTGGATTGATTGAACTAAACGTATTAAAGTGTGTGTGTACAATGACAGTAATGAACTAATCTTAACTAAATGCATTAAATGTCAGGGCTGACTCTTGTGCGGTTCCTCCGGCTCTTTACTCTTTCCTCTTGATCTCTTTACTTATTCAAGTACTTACCTTCTGTGCCACTTCCTGGTCTCCCTCAAGTTTTCCTCCCTCTGTTATTTTCCTGTCCAGCTCTGCTTTTGTTTGGGAAGGGTTTTTGTTCATGAGACTGAGAAACTCAGACCGACACTGGCTAGTCAAGGCCAGCTGCTAGGGAGGCATGAACAGACACTCCACCAGATCACAGAGCAGCTGCAGAATGTGGCAGTGGCTGTGCAGGCGATTGGGCAGGCGTCTCCTTCGCCCCATTAGTCGTCCAGTACTCCACCCGTAGCACCACCTGCTGCTGCTGTTCGCCTTGGGCCTGTTCTCCCATCCCCCGCTCGCTACTCTGGGGATCTCGACGAGTGCAGGTGTTTCTTGTTATTGTGTTCCTTAGTTTTTGAACAGCAACCCTCACGTTTCCCCACCGAATGAGCTAAAATTGCGTACGTCCTGACATGGCTCTCAGGGAAAGCTTTAACCTGGGCAACACCGGTCTAGGAAAAGCAAGCTGAAACATGCTCTACATATGAGCAATTTGCAACTGCCATGTGGAGTGCCTTCTACCATCTTGCGTCCGGGGGAGTAGTAGGTCCTCGCTTGTTGCGACTGAGTCAGGGCAAACAATCGGTGGCTGAGTACTCCATTTATTTCCGCTCTCTGGCGGCAGAAAGCGGGTGGGTGTTGGAAGCACTCATGGTGGTCTATCTAGAGGGGCTCTCTGATGAGTTGAAAGATTAATTAGCCCTCCGTGATCCGCTAGAGGATCTTGAAGCTCTGATTAGTCTCACAGTGCAGCTTGATAATTGCCGCCGGGACTGCAAGTGCGCCTGCTGGTCCCAACCCCCACGGGTGAGACTACTCACAACACCAAACCCTGAGAACCTAGTGATGACCACACTCCACAGCCTATGCAGTTGAGTCATGCTAGACTGTCAAGGCAGGAGAGACAGGCATGCCTGCAAGAAGGCAGATGCCTCTATTGTGGGAAAGGGGGACACCAGCGTTCTGGCTGTCCTGAACTACAAGGAAAAGAGGCAAAAGAGTCCCAAAAAAGAGTCCCTACAAGGAAAAGAGGCCCAAAAGAGTTGGGGGTCAATATGTAAAGAGACATGCCTCAAAACCGACCCGATCACTCTGACTGGAAAATCCCAAAAACCTATTGACCTGTCTCAGGTACCCACTGAATACCATGACCTTCGGGACGTGTTCAGCAAGCAAAGCCAGTTTTCTCCCTCCTCACAGGACCTACGATATTTCTTTTGACCTGATGCCTGGGTCTAGTCCTCCTAGGGGGTGCCTCTTTTCTCTGGCTGCTCCAGAACAAAAAGCACACAGCAAAATCAGCAGAGTTAAATAGTTGGTGTTGATGAAATATTTGAGAGTAGAGAGTCAATCTGACTATTGCCCGAGCTAATCCATCTCTGAACAGAGTCTCATCTCTGTGGTTTTGCTCCCAACTCCCAAAAAACAGTGTCAAAATAAAGTGTTAAACAAGCTCTCCTTTAAAATAACTCTGACCCATATAGACACTTTAAAAGTGTTGAAATTAACTCCCATAGAGTTATTTTGTGTCTTTCGTATTTGCTGTGCACATTAGAGCTCCTCCAAAGGAGATTCTGGTGGCCTGGTATGGACCAAGAGGTAGGACAGTTTGTTTCAGCTTGTGGGGTGTGTACTAGGAGCAAAGTGTCACGGGCCAAACCTACTTCGTTATGGGTCTGCCTCCCTCACGCGGTAACACTCATATTGGTAATAGTCGACCGGTTCTCCAAAACTGCTAGGTTCCTGGTCTTACCCAAGCTTCCCTCTGCCCAGGAAACAGCATCATTTTTTCTCCGCCACATCATCCGGTACCACGGGTTTCCCTTAGACGTTGTGTCCAATAGGGGGCCTCAGTTCTCGAGCCGGTTCTGGGGTGCCTTTCTGGGCCTTTTGGGTGCCAAGGCCAGCCTCTCCTCTGGGTTTCACCCTCAGAGTAATGGCCAGACAAAATGCACTAACCAGGTTCTGGAGCAGACTTTCAGGTGTCTGGCATCTACCAACCCATCCACCTGGTCGGAGCACATCCTCTGGGCAGAGTATGCTCACAACACTCTGTGGCACTCGGCCCTGGGGATGTGACCTTTAGAGTTCTTGTATGGTTACGCTCCGCCCGAGCTTTGTTTCGGTGGTGTCGGTTGGCCTGGTGGAGGCCAACGGGGACAAGCACCGCCTCCCGACCATATCCTTTAGTCCCGGTCAAAGCGCTTGGCTGTCTGCCAAGGACCTGCTCGTCCATGGTGGTACTAAGAAGTTGGCCTCTTGGTAACTGGGTCTCTTCAGGATTGACCGGCACATTAACCCAGTGTCTTCCCGGCTTCCCCTATCGCTCAGAGTCCACTCGGTCTTCCACGTGTCGCACCTCCAGCCTGTTCTGTGCATTCTGCCCTGCTGGCTCCCCATATGATTGATGGTGCCCCGGCATATACTGTCCACCGTCTACTGGACATTCGCCGGGTCCGGGGCATGACCAGTATCTAGTGGACTGGGAGGAGTACAGTCCCGAGGAGAGGGTCTTGGGTTTCGGCCTGTCGCATTCTGTGTTCTGACCTGATACGCGACTTCCGTGGGGTCTCGGGCTTAGAGAGGGGGCTCTGTCAGGGCTGACTTCAGTGCTCTGGCCACTGCTAGGAGGAGCCCACGGGTTGGTTCCAGGCAGAGTCCCCGCAATCAGCAGTGATCTGCTGCAGCTGTTTTCTTCTCTACTTTAGGGAAAGAGCTGTAGCAGGTCATTGCTGAATCTTTTGGTCCCCATGCTATGCGATCTGTCAGTTTTCTCTTCCCGTTGGTCACATGATACGTTGATGGTTATTCATGTACCTTCTGTGCCGCTTCCTGGCCTCCCTCAAGTTTTCCTCCTGCTCTTCTTTTCCTGTCCAGCTCTGCTTTTGTTTGGGAAGGGTTTTTTTTTATCTTTGTGGCATTTGCCAGCCAACCAGTTTCTTACCCTGGCGGCTTTTCTTTCTGATTTTGCATTTGAGTTTATTTTGTGCTTTGAGTATTCTGGGAATTTTTGTGTTTTGATGTTTTCTTTCTTTTTTAGTGTCTGCCTGCCTCTCTCGCTGTTCTACGGCTTTAGTTGTCTGCATTTTAGTTCAGGCCGGCACTTGGGTCCACGCTTCTCTCTTTGAACCATGCGGTGGCATTTATTGAACCCCACTGCGTTACATTAAAGTGTGTGCAGGGTTCCCACACCTTGCTTAACATCAAATTCAAGGACCTTTCAATGACTTTCCAGGACCAACTTCCTCAAATTCAAGGACTGCACCTGGCACCATTTACCTATGTTACCCCTGAATATGTTGTCAAAAAACGATGTTAATTCAATGCAAATTCAAAAGACCGAATGCCATTTCAAGCCATGCATCCTGAAATGTTCTGTGCATGACATTAAGCGCTGATTAAATGAAAACTTAATTCACACTCAACATGACTGGCAATTTAGCAGTGTACCTGTCAGAAGGTGACATTCACGTAAAGCGGCTACACATACGTTAACTACATACAGGAAACACTAGCTTTCGGTGCTGAACAAACAAACAAATTTCTCTACAGGAGAATGACCAAACTTTTGCAAAGTAAAAGTCAGCATAGGCCCTGTAGAATCAATATAATTTTAAATGAACTTGTGCTGGCAAAATAATGACACGTTGACAGTAGACAAATAATAATAACAATAATACACATATGCATATACACATACAGCACATACATAAAACAGAGGAGCAAAGCCATATAATGAGGTTAGAACTTTAGTGTCACGTATGACCGTGCCCCCCTCCGTTAGCTGTCACTCCAAACTCCCTCGTGTCTGTGTTTCGTACCTGTTTACCCCGCCCCGCTCGTTCGTCTCTGTGATTACCTTGTTTGTTACCATGCCCCGTGTTATTACCGTCACCTGCCCCTCGTTAGATTCCTTGTATTTAAGCCCCTGAGTCTCCCTTGTCCTTTGTCTGGTATTTTGTGTGATTCTTTGATTATCGTGCGCTGTTAGTTCGTGTACCTGACCCCGTTCTTTCGTGTTTTGTATTTTCGCCCGTTTATTCCTTGTGCTCTGTGTCTCCCTCCCTGGTTGTGTCTCCTCGTGTTCAGTATGCCGGTGTTTGCATGTTACTCGGACTGCCCTCCTGTTATTGACCCTGCCTGGCTTAGTGACGACGATTATGGAATGCCCTGCAATAAATCTCGCTCTTCTCAGCGATTGTGTCCGTCTTCTCGCTCCGTGGCGCATGCCACGTTACAGAATACCAGACCTTTCAAGGACACAGCGAGAGAGCGAGACTCTGGTAAGTTCAATCGCTGTAATAAGATGTTGGCTGGTTTAATTCGGTGCGACTCTCCGGTATTACAGCGTGAACGAACCAGAGACAGGAATTCCCCTTGCGCTGTGGGTACAGGGGAGTCTCGTCGCTGTAAAAACAAAGCGAAATCACTTTCGGTTTCTAGCTTTAGCGACGAGCTCCCTGATAAGCGCTACGTGTCTGCCCGACTCGACACACGCTACAGGGAGGAGCAGCCTGTAGCGCGAGATTCGGGCAGACGGAATGAATGTGCAGACGAGCGTTGGCTTGGCTCTCGGTTGGCTTTCAAAAGCCATTGTGAGCTCCCGATACCTCCGACGAGGCGGAGTCACAATGAAAGCCACCGAGAAGCAGTTGTGTCTGTATGTTCTTCCAGGAGCAGACCAGACCGGGGAAGGAAGACCACGCCCCCGGTTCAGAGCCCCGCTGCCACAACGCATCACAAGGTCGTCGCTTTCCCTGAGAACCTCCCTCCACTGATCCCGGAAGCCGCTCCCCGAAGGCCCCCCAAGAATTTTTTGGGGGGACGCAGTAGCCACTCGCCCCAGGAGTGGCCGGCTCGGAACCCGGAGGACGTCAGCGCGGCGGACACGCCCCCCGATGACGTCAGCGCGGCGGACACGCCCCCCGATGACGTCAGCGCGGCGGACACGCCCCCCGATGACGTCAGCGCGGCGGACATGCCCCCCGATGACGTCAGCCCGGTGGTTCCGCCCCCCGAGAACGTCAGCCCGGTGGTTCCGCCCCCCGAGGACGTCAGCCCGGTGGTTCCGCCCCCCGAGGACGTCAGCCCGGTGGGGTCGTCCACGCCTGTGCCTGTCCCCGCGACCCGGAGGAGGTTGTCCACGCCGGCCGCTGTTCCCGCTGCCCGCCTGCCGGCTCCTGTCCCCGCTGCCCGCCTGCCGGCTCCTGTCCCCGCTGCCCGCCTGCCGGCTCCTGTCCCCGCTGCCCGCCAGCAGACCCCGCCTGTCCCCGCTGCACGCCAGCGGACCCCGCCTGTCCCCGCTGCACGCCAGCGGACCCCGCCTGTCCCCGCTGCAAGCCAGCGGACCCCGCCTGTCCCCGCTGCACGCCAGCGGACCCCGCCTGTCCCCGCTGCACGCCAGCGGACCCCGCCTGTTGCCCTTGGGACTGTGCTGCCCCCTGTTGGGCATGGACTTTGTGTTCCCCCTGCTCCGCCATGTGCCTCCTATGTTCCATTACCCGTGTTCCCCTTGCTCCCTGGTCCCATCCCTGGTTTTGTTTTGGTCCCTGTCCCCGTGGTTGTGTCTGTTCGTGTCCATGTTCCTGTTCCTGTGTCTGTTTCCTGTGGTGTCATCTCTGTCCCTGTCCCCATGTCTGTTCCCCAAGTTGTCACCCACCTTGTGCCAGTGCCTGTCTCCGTTGTTCATGGTGTCTTTGCCTCTGTGTTTGCCTCCGCCCTGTCCCCTGGCCCCGCTCCTGTGTCTGTTCCCGGTCCTGTCTTGTCTGGCCCTGCCCCTATTCCTCGCCCTGGCCCTGTCGGGTCTCATTGTGTCCCCTGTCCTGCCCAGTCCCTACCCGGCTCCTGGCCAGTCTCTGCTCCCCTGTCTCCAGTCCCTGCCATGCCCCTGGTCCCTGGTCCTGTGTCCCGTGGTCCCCTGCCCTGTCTGTCCTTGCATGCCCCGGAGTGGCACGCCTTGAGGGGGAGTACTGTCACGTATGACCGTGCCCCCCTCCGTTAGCTGTCACTCCAAACTCCCTCGTGTCTGTGTTTCGTACCTGTTTACCCCGCCCCGCTCGTTCGTCTCTGTGATTACCTTGTTTGTTACCATGCCCCGTGTTATTACCGTCACCTGCCCCTCGTTAGATTCCTTGTATTTAAGCCCCTGAGTCTCCCTTGTCCTTTGTCTGGTATTTTGTGTGATTCTTTGATTATCGTGCGCTGTTAGTTCGTGTACCTGACCCCGTTCTTTCGTGTTTTGTATTTTCGCCCGTTTATTCCTTGTGCTCTGTGTCTCCCTCCCTGGTTGTGTCTCCTCGTGTTCAGTATGCCGGTGTTTGCATGTTACTCGGACTGCCCTCCTGTTATTGACCCTGCCTGGCTTAGTGACGACGATTATGGAATGCCCTGCAATAAATCTCGCTCTTCTCAGCGATTGTGTCCGTCTTCTCGCTCCGTGGCGCATGCCACGTTACATTTAGATTTATAGAGAAATCTGGTGTGAGATGATTTTAGCATTTTCCAAGTTTTTTAATATACTTAATGATTCTTAATTAATTTATTCATAAAGAGAAAAGAAGGCTTTTAATTACTCCACTTACTGTAGTTGATGTGGTATTTTGCTAAAAGTACGACTACATTTATGGCATCAGAGAAATCTGAACTTAAGTTTTCTGAATAAAGTAAAATGATATCAAAAGAAAGAATGTTAAGTTTGAGATTAATCGAGTTTTTAGTGTCCATGCAAAAACTTTGTGAATGTTGACATGAAAAAACAAATGCTCCAGGAATTCATCTTCTGACTTACAAAAGGTACATGAATCCACATAAAGTTTAAATCTTCTTTCAAGAAACATGGCTACAGGATATATCTTATTTATTATTTTGAAATTACTTTAGAAGATATAGGCCATTTGACAAGCCATTGTGGTTTTATAATTTGTATAAGGATGTTTCTTGAATGAATCTCTATTACATCTTTTGTCTCATACCATCAGTGATAATCTTATTACACTTGAAGTCAACTAAGTTAGTTAATCACTTTTAACATTCAACTCTTAATATAAAATGACATTTTTGATTAATTGAATTAATGCTAAAGGAATCTTTCATATCGGATCATATTTTTCAACAAAGGATGAGAAGAAATTTAAAACATGACATCTTTTTCATAGCAATCTTTTGTAAATATTGACTTCCTACCAACTGTGCCCTATTATTCCTTGACTGCGGTCTTCATCCATGTGAAATTTCAAACCCCCTAAAATATACCTTCAAGGACCTTCAAGGACGGCTGTCTTTTATGCCTGTTTTCAAAAACTTTCCAGGGCCTTGAACTTATTTTTTCAGATTCACAAACTTTCAAGGATTTCAAGGACCCGTGGGAACCCTGTGTGTGTGCACACTGACAGTGATGAACTAATCATAACTAAATGTATTAAAGTGTGTGTGCACACTGACAGTGGTGTGAAACTCCCCCACCCTGAGAGTTTGTGAACAACAGAGTTCCTGCAAATTAACACAGGAAACCAACACTGAGACCCTGCAGCTCAGACCAGTAACAGAGCACAGCACCCTGTCCTCTATCACTGACCTCAGATCTGTTTTTGATTAAATAGACTTACTTTTCAGGCATGGGTAGAGTGGTAAAACTGACCCAGGATCTGGTTTAAACATTAGATAGTACTAGTGAGTAAACAGCTTGAAGATGTTTGTCGCTGTTCCAGAATACTGAGCAGGACTCTTATTCTGTAAGCCCAGGTCAAAGGTCAAAGGTAGTGCAGGTGTGTTTGTGTGTAAACTGGGGAATGTGGTGTAAAATTTTGTCCTAAATCTGTGGTGTGTCAAAGGTCATGCTTCATGCTTCATGAAGATCTTTGTAACGTTGCCTTCAGCAGTGAACACACCAACACTCCTGAACACTCATACAGGAGTGCAGGCGCATACAGAAAAAGACTGAATTGTCCTTTAAAAAAGAACAGAAGACATGATCCACTGGACCAGATGAATCACTTTAATCTTGCATCTAAATCTATAACCACCATCTATGGAAAAAAATTGGCCAACCAGAAATCATCTTTAGTTTGCAAGTTTCTTATTGGTTACTTTGTCTAAACAACAAACTCTGCCACAAGGCTGTGAAACACTATGATCGAAAATAGAAACGTTCCACTGACGTGGACCAATCAGATGTCCGAGCAGACATCCGTGCCCAAGACCCTCCTCACCATCGGTCACCAGCAGCAGTGTCTGAGATGGGGAGTTCACGACTCACTCTCGTTACCGTCATGTGTAAGTAAATGTTTATATACGTCAAATGTCTCCTACCAGGACGTGTTGACTTTACAAACAGGATATACATGACAGACTTTAATACACTTAGTAGTTGATGTAACACACTTAATAGTTGGTGTAACACAGTATTTGATGTAATACACTTAGTAGTTGATGTAATACACTTAGTAGTTGATGTAACACTTAGTAGTTGATGTAACACACTTAGTATTTGATGTAATACACTTAGTAGTTGATGTAATACACTTAGTAGTTGATGGGCTCCGTATGTAACGCACGAGTTCTTCTTGTAAAGTCACGTCAGATATGTGCACCTCTCTGTGCTCGTACCCATGTCAGATGTTCTCCTGCAGGTGTGGTGTTCTTCAGTCAGAAGAGGATCTCTGGAGTAGAAGTGGAGAGGAGAGGAAGACGAGGAGAATGCATCGTCATCTACAGCGACTGTGTTTTGGGTGACCGCATGAGTATTGTCTGGTATAGGAAGAGTTCACAAGAGCATCAGTCTGCTGTTAAATTACGGACTGATGGCACAATACGTTACTCTGCTGTGTGGGATAAACACCGTAGCACTTGGGATCTGCTGATTCAGAACATCACTGAATCGGACCTGGGCCTGTACTACTGTGCTGTGAATATTTCAGGCGGGAAGCTTGATTATGGACACAGAACCACTCGACTGTCTCTCATGGGTAAGCCGGCTCATTTATTCTGACCTGCTAAATATTTTGGTTTTGTAACTTTCTGATTTTGAATCGTTGTGGTTGTGTGTTATCTTGAAAGTGTGGTAAACATAAATTAAATAAGCACATGAATGTAGAGTGATCAGTATTATAAATGAAATAAGCACATGAATGTAGAGTGATCAGTATTAATGCTGCATTCTGCACCGCAACAGTCTAGGTTCACCCTTCACCCATTCATGTAGTTTCACTTCCTCTTTGATTTCAGACCCTAGTTTTGACACCCCCCACCCCACCTACACCTCCACCCCTCCTGTACCAGAGTGTGGTGTCTGCTGGACGCTGCTGATCACTGTGTGTCCTGTGTGTGTTCTCCTCTCCTCCACCTGTGTCTACTGTCTCTGTCACAAGAGACATACAGGTACTCAATCAGTGTTCATTATAAGTTGTAATGTTCAAAAATCTTAATTCAGTATTGACATACAGAACTGTGATGTCCACCTGTTGAATGTTATTTAATACTGATAATTACTGTCCCCTTCATTGCTTCACTAAAGAGGCAGGTATGTCTAACACAAGGACCTCTGTTCTTAAGGTCCTTAACACACTTTAGTGATGGTGGTGGTTCTATGTGGTTTGTTTCCTCAGGTTCCAAGAAGAGAAATGAAAATATATTTCAGGTATGTTCCCATTGCACATTACACTGACTTTAATAGTCTTAAAACTCTATGCTAGCCTATATACTGATGAATCTCTCTCTCTCTCTCTCTCTCTATCAGGTGGGCTGTGTTGAGGAGCATCAGTGTGAGTGGAGTGTTAATGGGGAGATCTGTTACCACACTGAAATCTCCTACACACCTCTGAGATCTACACTCAAATCAGACTAAACATGCAAATGTACCCCCCATAAACACACACACACACACACACACACACACTCGCACGCACGCACAGACACACACACACACACACACACACGCAGACACACATACACACACGCAGACACACACACACACGCACGCATGCACGCATGCACGCACACATACGCACACACGCAGACACACACACACACACACACACACACACACACACACACACACACACACACACACACACACACACTCACTCTGTCACATACTTGTGTGTGTGTTTTATTTGGGTAGTTAGATCTCCCTGACATCACTGTAATCTCACAGATTGTCCATTTCAATAAAGACTCTTATGTCCTACAAACCAAGAAGAGTTTTTTATATCTACTTCCAATCATGACTGTACTACCCAGCTGTAGTACACTTACTGTAGTGCACTTACTGTAGTACATTTACTGTAGTACACTTACTGTAGTACATTTACTGTAGTACTGTAATACACTTTGTGAACTCTGCTATGGCATACAGGAAGTGGAAGATATTTGTGTTTGCTTGTGAGTGTGTGTCTGTGGTGTGTCTGTGGTGTGTGTGTGTGTGTCTGGTGTGTCTGTGGTGTGTGTGTGTGTCTGGTGTGTGTGTGTGTCTGTGGTGTGTGTGTGTGTGTTAATTTGAAAAAAAATCTACTCTGATCTCCAAACCAGAGTAAAGGTTTAATCTCTGCTGCACTGCACAAAACTTGCATACGTGCAAGTGGCTAAAGGAATAGGAAGCCCCTCCCCCCATAGCTCAGAAACAGGAAGCCCCACCCCCATAGCAAGGACAAGGAAGCCCCGCCCCCAATAGCTCAGGAACAGGAAGCCCCGCCCCCAATAGCTCAGGCCACTCTGTCTACCTTTACATTGTGTCCAACAATACAAACTCCCCTTTTAGTCAGTGTAGTTAAACTGACCTGGGATCAGCTTACAAAGCACTGTTACATGACATTTTACACAATCTCAATTGGTCAAAGATATTTATAAGTGAGATCCCTCCAATCAAATGCATTCACACTAAATGTAATTTATGCTTCAGTGGTGCTGTTTGATTGGATAAAACTGGGTGTGGGCGTGGCCTACTGGACAGCAGCTCCTCTGATTCGCTCCTATCTCCTAAACTTAAAACCCTTGCATCAGTTAAAAGAAACGTACACGCCACCAGCCAATGAAAACACGTTGATCAATCAAAGCGTCACCCATGATGACTGCTGACCAACAGCGAGATATTTTCCACTGATCACTGTCACCTCAGCCACAAAACTGAACCCCATCACACAACAAAAATGTTCCATTGACGTGGACCAATCAACTCTCAGAACTGACATCCGCCTAAAAGCCCCCGGCCGCCATTAGCCAGTCAGCACCAGCGTCTGAGATGGAGACATCGAGAGTTGCCCTCATCACCCTCATGTGTAAGTCACCTTTACATCTTGTTACATTGAACACAATTACGAGGCCATTTATTCTGAAGGCCTGGATGAAACACTTCAACTGCAGTGATCTCATTCAGTCTCCACTCATAGGGCATGTTCAGAATCTCATATGAGTTACTCAGTGTTGTAAGTGTGGAAGTGGCCATGACACCTTGTAGTGTAAAAGAGTTTGTGGTGCAGGTTTGGCATACTTTAAGAAAAGTATGTACAATTTCAACAACACTTTTTTTAGTTAAACATTTATTTCAACTTCAACTTTGTTTATTTATAAAGCACTTTAAATCAATGCTATTGGCCAAAGTGCTGTACACAACTAAAAACAAGATATAAAAACAAGAAGCAAACAAGTCATGTGTATACACATACAACACAAAGACACACACACACAGGACAGTTATTAAAACAATAAAACAAATAAGAGCCAACATCTCAGACTGAGTTAAAAGCCACAGAGAATAAATATGTTTTAAGAGAGGATTTAAAAGCAGAAAGTGATTCGGCCTGCCTGATGTACAGGGGAAGATCGTTCCACAGTTTTGGGGCTGCGACTGAAAAGGCACGATCACCTCTCAGCTTCCTCTTTGTTTTTGGGACAGCCAATAGTGACAGAGCGGCTGACCTGAGTGAGCGTGAGGGGGCGTATGGGTGGAGCAGGTCAGACAAATAAGGAGGGGCGAGGCCATGAAGACATTTAAAACAAAATAGCAAAAAATTTTTAATCGATCCTAAAATGAACTGGGAGCCAGTGAAGTGAGGCTAAAATCGGCGTAATATGGTCGCATTTTTTGACGCCAACTAAAAGACGAGCAGCAGCATTTTGGACCAACTGTAGTCGGGTAAGTAAAGTCTGGTCCACTCCCACATAAAGTGCATTGCAGTAATCTAAGTGAGCTGTGATAAAAGCATGGATTAAAATCTCAAAGTGATGCACAGAAAGAAATGGCTTCACTTTGGCCAATTGTCTTAAATGATAAAAGCTCAACTTGACAACTGATTTAATCTGTGCATCAAGTTTAAGATCAGTGTCCAATTTTACACCCAGGTCAGTTGCCGTCAGTGTGAGATGTTGACTTAAAGGACCCAGATCAACGTTAATTTTGGAGGTGTTACTAGGCCCAAACAACACGACCTCAGTCTTATTATCATTTAGGTGCAAAAAATTTGCGGACAGCCATACACTTTAAAAGATGGTTTGCAGAATATGCATTTTCCTGCTTCAGAGACACATATATTTGACAGTCATCAGCATAAAAGCAGCATAATAAACATTTATTTAAGTGCATTATGCATAAAAATTGATCACAGTGACATTTTCCTCATCTTGGAAGCAATTCTGAATACAGGTCTTCTCTCTATGTTGGTAGTGGTCTGATCCATGACCTTTATGTAATGAGGCCACTGGCTGAATGCAGACCACAAAATTTTTTATATTCATAGAGAAAAACCAAGAGCCTTATGTTATGTGAGTGGGGCGGAGAGTGATTGCTGGAGAGTGATTGGCAGAGACTGATTAGTGAAGAGTGATTGGCAGAGAGTAATTGGTGGAGAGTGATTGGTGAAGAGTGATTGGTGGAGAGTGATTGGTGAAGAGTGATTGGAGGAGAGTGATTGTTGAAGAGTGATTGGTGGACAGTGATTGGTAAAGAGTGATTAATTCATTTTCAAGGCAGTAGTAGATTAGGTAAATGGCATCACTCAGTTGTGACAATGACTAGACTGGAAAGCAATGTCTCAGTGAGCCCTCATGCCTGTGGTCACCTCTAAACCCCTCCCTTTAGTTATGCTGCTATAGATTAGCCTGCCGGAGCCACATGCTGATCACTGGCACATGAGTTATGTATAAATGATGGTTTAAATTGATAGTTTGTTTTGTCTATCTTTTTGCATGCTTCTACCCAAGACGATTGCATACAAGCACCTACAAGCACCTGGGAGATGGTCTGGCTTGTCGGTGGATGTACTGATGCCAGGGTTGGATGTGCCTTTTCTGAAAGAGGACGTGCTGATGCTAGCTCCTACCTGAGGCTCACCATCTGCACCAAAGGGACTGTGAATACTTGGCTGGGGAACAAGAACCCTAACTATAACTGTAGAACCACCCGGCGCACCACGGACTTGTGCTAACGGGCCACCCAATGGAGGATGGGTTCCCTTTTGAGTCTTGATCCTCCCAAGGTTTCTTCCTAATCCCCACCCCATAGAGAGTTTTTCCTCACCACTGTCACATTTGGCTTGCTCATTAGAGATCTGGACCCATACAATTGTAAAGCTGCTTTGTGACATGTGTTGTGAAAATTGCTATATAAATAAATCTGACTTTGACTTTGTTTCAGATCACAAGACAGTCGCCATTCATCTGCAAGTTCTGTCTTCACTCATCAAGCCCAAATGTCAAATCTGCTTCAGGAACCTGAAAAACATTTATCCTGAAGCTATGATCTCTGACTTACAGCTGTTTCTTCATACAAATTTGTCATCAGCCATTGATGCAGTGGATTTTTACAATAAAACACTGGGCTACATTTTGGATTCTCATGCTCCAGTTAAAACCAGAACAGTGACCTTCTCTTGGTCCTCCCCCTGGTTCAATGACATGGGGGACATTTATGGGTAATAAAGGAAGCCAGACATGCCCTTGAGTGGTGTTACAAGGCCTCTGGCCTCACTGTTCATAAGCTTACTTACCGGGAACACCAAAGAGTCTACTCAAAGTCCCTTAGAGAAGCACGGTCACATTTTTATGGGAGCATCATTAAAAACAATACAGGCAACTCTAAGCAGTTGTTCTCAACCATAAATCTCCCTAAA
The DNA here is from genome assembly GCF_052324685.1 of Brachyhypopomus gauderio. NCBI lineage: Eukaryota > Metazoa > Chordata > Actinopteri > Gymnotiformes > Hypopomidae > Brachyhypopomus > Brachyhypopomus gauderio. The sequence goes on along the minus strand of NC_135211.1, from coordinate 38,429,729 downwards.
CTGCAAATCCCCTCATTCACCGAAACCACAGAAGAGCACTGCAACAATCTCATAGACATTTTTTAATAGAAAATTGAAACAATCCGTTCTGGTCTCTCTAACCCCTCCCCTCTTCATATACAGGAGACCTACTCACAGTTGGAGGTCTCACAGCCCCTAAACTGTTTCCCAGAGGTCAAACAGTTTGAAAGTTGAAGGCATTATCAGAAGGATGAAACCCTCCACCTGTGCCCTGGAACCCTCCCAACAGCCCTTGTGAAAGCAAATATCTCCACCAAGTCCTCTGATCACCACTGTAATAAATCTTTCTCTTCAGGCTGGGTATGTTCCATCTCCTCTAAAGACTGTCATAATCAGATCACTCCTCAAAAAACCTACACTCCGCCCTGAGGTGTTTGCAAATTATAGGCCTATCTCCAACCTTCCTTTCCTCTCCAAAGTCCTAGAAAAGGTTGTAGTAGGCTATCTTCAAGACCATCTCAAATATAAAAACCTTTTTGTAAAGTTTAAATCTGGCTTCCGTTCTGCTCACAGCACAGAAACGGCTCTGGTAAGGGTCACAAATGATCTTCTAATGGCAGCTGACATTGGCTCACCTTCACTCATCCTGGATTTGTCTGCTGCATTTGATACTGTTGACCACCGCATTCCTCCTCCACCACCTCCATACCACAGTTGATCTTACAGACACTGCCCTAAACTGGTGCCAGACCTACCTTGCTCACAGATCAGAATATATTTCAATAAAAAATACAAGATCAAAGGTACATACTGTGACCTGCAGAGTCCCCCAGGGTTCAGTTCTTGGCCCCATCCTTTTCATTCTGTACATGCTCCCCCTTGGCCAAGTCATTAGTCGCTATGGCATTTCATTTCACTGCTATGCTGATGACATATAATTATACCTAAAATGGATGCCTTCTCATCATCAACTATGCCTCCTTCAGGACTCTCTGCCTGCCTGGAGGAGATAGTGGATGAAGCAATATGTTCTCCAGCTGAACAGTGCCAAGACCAAAGCAATCCTGATTGGCACCTCACATCAGTCAAAGTCAACATCCATAACCAGTTTCACATTCTCTGGTCAGAGCATCCAACTCACCTCTTCAGTCACTAACCTTGGTGTCCTTCTTGATCCACAACTCACCTTTGAAAGCCATATCAATCACCTCTGCAAGGTCTCCTTCCATCACCTCAGAAATATTGCTAAACTTCGCCCGTATTTTACCATGTGGCACTTTGAGGTTTGTTTTCAAATGTAAAGTGCATTACAAATAAAATTTATTATTATTATTATTAAATGGGATCATGACATGTGTAACGTAGCATAAGCTGCGGAGCGAGGGGATGGACACAAACGCTGAGGAGAGCGAGATTTATTCAAGGAAATTCCATGGACAGAGTCGAGATAGCAGGCAGGGGTCACAACGGGCAGGCAATCCGGACATGAAATACGCACAGACATGACTCAACAAAACCAGTAGGACTCACGGACAAGGCAGGAACACACAAAAGTCACGGGGAGAACAACGAGGCTTGTGGCAGGAATACAAGGAACATGAAACAGCGAACAGCAAGCACAAACCAACAGCATGAACAAAACAATCGATAACTAGACGTGGGAGACACAGGAACTAATATACACATGACTAAACTAGGGACAGGTGATGACAATGACACAGGGGCATGGTAACAAACAAGGAATCCATCAAAACCAACGAGCATGGCGGAACAAACAGGCAGGGAACACAGACATGAGGGAACCCAGAGTGACAGCTACGAGAGGGGGCGTTGCCCTACGTGACAGAACCCCCCATCAAAGCGTGCCACTCCGGGGCACGCAAGGGCAGACAGGACAGGGACAGCGGACACAGGACAGACCGGAGGAACAGACAAGGGTAAAGCAGGGCACGGAGACCGGGGCACGGCACGACACGGGACACAGGGAGACTGGACAGGGCCAGGGCGAGGCACAGGAGCAGGGCCAGACAGGACAAGACCGGGGACAGACACGGGAGTGGGGCCAGGGGACAGGGCAGAGGCACACACGGAGGCAAAGATGCTATGGACAACAGAGACCGGGACAGGAACAAAGTGAGTGACAACTTGGGGAACAGACACGGGGACAGGGACCTGGAGGAACCGACCAGACACAGACACAGGGACGGGCACAAGGACACGAACAGGCACACACACAGGAACCGGGACCAACACAAAACCAGGGACAGAGCAAGGGGAGCATGGGCAACGAGACAGGAGTACAGGGCAGAGCAGGGGGCACACAAAGTCCATGCCCAACAGGGGGCAGCAAAGTTTCTTGGGGGACAGGTGCGGCCGGGCGGCGAGCAGCGGGCACAGGCGCGGCCGGGCGGCGGGCAGCGGGCACAGGCGCGGCCGGGCAGCGGGAACAGGAGCCGGCATACAGACAGCAGGAACAGGAGCCGGCAGACAGGCAGCGGGAACAGGAGCCGGCAGACAGGCAGCAGGAACAGGCAGGGTCCGCTGGCGGGCAGCGGGAACAGGCAGGGTCCGCTGGCGGGTAGCGGGAACAGGTAGGGTCCGCTGGCGGGCAGCGGGAACAGGCAGGGTCCGCTGGCGGGCAGCGGGAACGGGAGCCGGCGTGGACTACCTCTCCTGGGTCGCGGGGACAGGAACCGGTGTGGACGACCTCTCCTGGGTCGCGGGGACAGGAACCGGCGTGGACTGCCGACGGGCAGCGGGGACAGGAACCGGCGTGGACTGCCGACGGGCAGTGGGAACTGGAACCTGAGGTGAGGAGATGCGCTCGGGGGGCGGAGCCACCAAGCCGACGTCCTCGGGGGGCGGAGTCGCCAAGCCGACGTCCTCTGGGAGGCGGAGCCGCCAAGCCAATGTCCTCGGGGGGCGGGACCGCCATACTGACGTCATCGGGGGGCGGGACCGCCAAGCCGACGTGGCCAGTACTCCCCCCCAAAAAATACTTAGGGGTGTCATGTGGAGTAGCCGGCGGGATCAGAGGCGGTGGGTCCTCTTCCTCAGGGTCCTGGGAGAGCCTGGAAGAATACACAGACACAGAAGCTCCTCGGTGGCTCTCTCTGCAACGGCTCCGCCTCCTCTGAGGCGTCGGGAGCTCGCAGAAGCCATCGAGAGCCAACCGAGGGTTAAGCAAACGCCTGTCTGTGCACTCAATCCGTCTGCCCGCGACTTGTACTACAGGTTTCTCCTCCCTATAGTAATCAAGCCGGGCAGACACGTAGCGCTCAACAGGAGTCTCGACGCGAAAGCCAGTCGAAACCGAAAGTGACTGGGCTTTCGTTGGTGCACGTCGAGACTTCCGTGTTCCCACAGCGCCAGGGGAATTTCTGTCTCTAGTTCGTTCACACTGCTATATCGGAGAGTTGAGCTGGACAGAACCAGCCAACATCTCATCGCAGCGATTAAACTCACCAGAGTCTCGCTCCCTCGCTGTGTCCTTGTACGATCGATATTAGCTCTGGAGGGATAGTTGTGAGAGCTATTTGCCAAATATCTTTTGGTTCTAAGCTAAAAGCGCTAGCTTGACGCATTAGCGCACTCCAGTATGGCTCAAATGGACCTTTACAGGGAAGCATCCCAACAACGCTGGAATGTGCTGCACATTCATGAAAAGTTAGCTGTCGGCTAACATTGAAGCGTTCACCATTGGGATCTGTCATTGTTTTAATGACGGCTACTTTAGATGCACTAGCAGTTTTAGACCTGGTGCAAATAGGACTACGCTCCCTGTGCTCAGGTAACCCTGGAATTGCTGCTGCGAGCACCTGACTTCTTTTGTCTTGTCTCCATCTTCTTGGGCTTCCAGCCACATGGTCTTCCTTAACCAAATCTGCAAGTGGGGGTGTGGGCTCTGACCCCACAGCCTGGGCAAACCCAGCTGCTCCAGCTAGCTGTGGTATCACAGCTGGAGATTGCTGATAAACACCATCTGTATGAGGCCGTGGCACTACCCCAGGTGCAAGGACTGGTGCTGGTGGGGGTGGTAACACAACCCCCTGCTGGCGGGCCTGGTCTAACCCACTGTTAGCAAAGGCCATTAACATAACATCTTCATCACCCTCAGTATCATCCAACAAAGGCATGATTTGAGTTTGAGGGTTAAAGATCTGTCGCACAGCAGCCACAGGAATTCCAGCATTATCACAGCATTTCTCCAAAGTTGAGGCATAGTTCGTACCTGCTCTCAACTTACTTTGGAGACTAGCTATTTGCCTAGTGAATGCCTCACTCTGGCATGCCCAAGTTAGCTTATCATATGCAAAGCTGTCTATTTGTAAACGCATTCTCCTGATCTCCTCAGATCGGAGGCTTTCCAAGTTGCGCATACTGTCCAGTGCTTTCTTGTGTTGCTCTAAAGAGTTTAGGCTGTTGCGGAGGACTAAATAGCCTGTGGCGGCTAATAGTTTGTGTTGCTCAGGCTTTTTCAGTAAAATATGTTGGCGTTTACTCCTAGTGCTAAGCTTACAACCCTCAGATGAGAGCCAATTTAAAATGAACTCATTGCTAGCATTTAGCGACAATCCTTTGATGCACATCCTAACCAGAGTTTCTTTTACCTCCAAAGCCCAATCCTCCATGAAGGCCTGCTCTTCTACACTAGCATATCCCTGAGCCATTGTGTATACAAGCTAAAATCCTTGTCTTTTTGCACGTGTTGGCACGCCTGCTACTCGGTGGGTATTCCGACCCGTTCTACAAATGTGTCTGTATGGTGCACCTATGTTCTCCCTGCTGCTAAAAAGAAGGGTAGATTTGTCTTACCTCAGAAGAGACCAAACCCAAAGATGCAGCAACATATGTGCGAATCACAGACAGCAATCCGGGCGGATGGTCGTTTTCTGCTTGCAAAACTGTAAACTGGTTACTTTGTACTAGTACTGGATCACACTAGTACACCAATTTCTGTACTAGTACCATATCACGTTGGGGTCACCAAATTCTGTAGGGGTTATAGTTATGAGATATAACTAACCTACCTGCTTGCCTACAACCAAGGACGGAAATAGGTGCAGAAGAAGGATTGACGTGCATAAAACTTAAATATCTGACTCCAAATTATAGTTGGTAAGAATCTAAAAGAACTCACTTCTTGAATAGATCAGTACAGGTTATAGAATATACCTAACCAACTTTATAAAGTACCTTGCTATAAACAATAGCCTGCTTTGTCAGAGGTTTATCATAAACATGCGTAGCAGATGGGATACTTTAGAGGGAATTGGCATTAGCATTGATTTACCTTTTAACTGATACTAATAATGAGCTCATCTGGCCCAGTATAGCTATAATCAAGGAAGACCGTGGCTACACAATTAACCAGATTTATTCAATAACCAACAAAATATAAAACAATAACAACCATACTAGACTAAAGTAACAATAATACCTAATGGAAACAGAGATACCAACCGGTGCAGGCTGCCTCACGGAGAAGGACCCCAAAGGAAGCAAAAAGAGAGCCCAGATGAAAAGAAGAGCCCAGATGAAAGAAGAGACCCCTGCACCCACAAACTTCTCTTTTTATATCCCCCCAGCATCTCAAAGGGACAGCAGTCACAATAACCAGGTTAACCAATGGGAATCAGGTTGCTGGTAAAGACATCAGAGTACATTTGCATACAGTGTGCATTCCATACAGGACTGTCCCCTTTGGGGTGAAGTCTACAAACCTTATCAGGGAGTGATGGAACTCTTATCCTGTTAGCATAACCTTTACCCAGTACACAACAAGCTGCAAAATAAGACTAAACATGCCACACAAACATACTGACATAACTAAAATACAAATGGTCAGTTTTATCCCATTGCTCTGGGAACCTCTTGAGGTAAACCACCATCTGTTGCCCCCCATGGTTTTATGGAAGAACACCAGATCCTGCATCCCCCACAGGAACACATCTGAGCACTCCTACAGGCCTGTGTAACTTTAATGTGTTCCACAAAGGCACTAACTGATGAGACTGTCAGCCAATACGTGTAGCTACAACTTGACACCAACTGAATCAATTTGTAGCAGACTTAATCATCATATATTGCTAGTGTATACACTCTATACACTGGTTTTTAGTATTGCACTGCATTATATTTAATAATTACATCATACAAACGTTATGCCTCAGAGATATAGCATTACACAAAATTATACATACAGCAAACTTTTCGCAACGTGTTTCCTCATATTTGATGTTGAGTTCTTGTAGGCTGAAATGTCCACACGTTTGCAGACACGATTGGCAGCGTGAGACACACGCATTTGACTGTCTTCACACGCTTACACGCCACACATCCGATTTCTCATGCCGAAAAAAATCTAGTTTATTTACCTGTGATCCATATTTATGATTGAATGAGTTACTAGTTCGCTCTGGCGCCAACCACTGACGATCGATCGATCGCGATATAATACTTAATTTGTGTCCATTTTACACCCCCCCCCCCCCCCGTCAACAATTTACGTTCACCACCCAAACCCCCACCCCGGTTTAAATCTCACTAAAAGAGATCTTGAAAACTTGGCAACCCTGCAGCGCATTATATAGCTGTCCTTTTTACACGTTTTTTATGTAAACATTGGCTGTATGTGAGGTCAGAGATGCTCGGGAGGTTTTTCTGTCACTTTCTTACTACGGTGGAGAAAGTTTGCATATGTGATCACGTGATTGACCGGCTTCATTTGATTGGTCATTCGTACTCGGGTGATGAGACGTTGGTCAGTCTTCTCACTGAAAAGACGAATTATTTACAAAACCAAAGTAATGGTAGCGCGCGGCGCAAATCCAATTGTAACGGAGTAAAAGTCGCGTTTTTCTCACCACATATTTACTCAAGTAAAAGTAGAAGTCTTTCATATTAAAACTACTCCTACAAGTACATTTTTGTCCAAAAATCTACTTGAGTAAATGTAACGGAGTAAATGTAACGCGTTCCTACTCACCTCTGGTTCTACTTCACGTGAGTGTGATTGTTATTGCTATGAACATTAAAGATTCCACGACACCATACTCCACGTCTGCTGCTTCCGTCACCCCAATACAGCACAAAACCAACAGGCACATGGTTTTACAGCTTCAACACATTAACAGTTACAAGGGAACACATCAATCGTCTTTCTGGCTATTTTAATCTGGGCGAGATTTGAGTTTTATTTCTTTTATGCCTTCCTTTCTTCTTCATGTCTCTGTCCTCCATTAAAGTGCATCCAGGCAACCGATTTGGTCACACTCTTCCCCGGCTGTGGACTTTCATTTCCTGACCTAGGTGCTTAATTTTATACACCTGGTCATGCGAAGCTCCGCCCCCTCCTACCTGTCATGTCTTTGCTTTGTTTCTGTTCTCACGCCCCTCGTCATTGTCAGCACCTGAGTCTAGTTACGTTTCCTTCTTTGGTTCCTTATTTAAACCCCATGAATCATCATGCCGCCTCACCGTGACATATAGCTGTAGAAAGAGATTGGAATGTGGGTTGTCTTAGCTGTATGCAATAATATAATTATTGTGCGTGGGCTAGGTTTGTTTGATGATTTAAAAGCTGGAACAGGATTGCTAGATTGCATCCTTGGATTCTCTCCGGACGTGTCTTGGTGAGGCGGCCCCCTACCTGTCGCCTCCGTCCACAGCGGCTGTTGTTGTTGTTGTTTTGTTAGGTCGTGTGCGTCCCTCAGGTGGGCGGAGCCCGTGATCCGTCTCACCTGAGGGTCGTTTGTTTGCCTATATATGTCTTGTCTTTGTACCAGTTGACCGCTGGTCATTATATCCTTAATTCGGATCTACTCATGGGTTTTTGGTTTGCGCACTTCATTAAACCATTCTTTTTCCCTGAGACTTGGCATAATCGCTTCCTTTTTGTTCGCACTCCCTGCCCGTCACAGGACGGAGATGGCGAGCCAATACCCAGAGCAGCCCTGAACATCCATTGAGGAGCATCATTCTTCTCATCTGCATGAACATCTGCACGGTAACAACACAAGACACTGAAGGAAAAAAAGAACTGAACTTCTTGTTAAGCTGTGTTTCTTTCTTTTTTGATTTTTTTCAAAATAATATCAAATCAATCAATCAATCAAATTTTATTTATATAGTGCTTTTTACAGCAGTTGTTGTCACAAAGCAGTGTCCTTCCTGCTGACGCTGCTTCCTGCTGACGCTGCTTCCTGCTGACGCTGCTTCCTGCTGACGCTGCTTCCTGCTGACGCTGTTGCGGAGCGAATTTTGATTGTTTCTCTAAAGTGTGATAATCTGTTTACGTACTAATCTTTACTTTTTTCCTCCCTAGACAACTATTACAGGTAGTGCTTCCACTATCAAGACAGTTGACTACTCTCTTCGACTGGAAACATCTTCGACATTTCGACATCTTAACCGAAGCTAAGTATTTCATCATGTCTGAGTCCCTTGTTGCTTGTGTTGAGTGTGGCATGTATAGCTACTCTTCTTCCGTCAGTAGTGATAATAATAATTATATTTGTGTGAAGTGTAGGTTAGTTATTAGTATGACGGAGAAGATTTCGCTTTTAGAGGAACGCATCCGGGCTTTAGAAAGTCCTAGAAAGTTTGTAGCAGCTAGCGTAGCGGCTAGCGCAGCTAGCGTAGCAGGCCCGGGTTGCACAGCTGTAGCTAGCGAGCCCTCAGCTCCGGCATTAGAGCCCTCGCAGCGGGGCGAATGGGTGACGTCTCGGCGGCATAACCGTAGGGCTGAGCACCGTCCTTCTCAGGTTCCCGTGTCAAACAGGTTTGCCCCACTCAGTAATACACCGACTGAGCGACCTGTTAAAAGAGCTCTGGTGATAGGAGATTCACAGCTCAGACACGTGAACGTAGCGACTAGTTTAGAGACACCAGCGGCCATAGTCAAGTGTATCCCGGGGGCTAGAGCGCCTGACATCAGGGCTAATTTAAAGGTGCTGGCTAAACGTAAATATTCTAAGATAGTTATACACGTCGGCACCAATGATGTGGGATTGAGACAGTCTGAGATCACCAAGGATAATGTTAAAGAGGTGTGCGAGTTAGCGGGGACGATGTCAGATGCCGTAATATGCTCTGGTCCCATTCCAGTTCGGCGTGGCGCTGAAACCTACAGCAGGTTATGGGCGTTACACCGCTGGATGTCTAAATGGTGCTCAGATAACAAAGTGGGCTATATAGATAATTGGACACGTTTTGAGGGCAGGCCTGGCCTTTTGAAGCGAGACGGCATTCACCCCTCTTGGGAGGGTGCTGCTCTCATTTCTCATAGCATATCTGCTAGGCTTAATAGTGGTAGTGTAGGTGTAGTTAATGGGGATTGACAAACCAGAGCCGAGGCCAGGCAGCAGACAAACAGGCTAATCCGACTGTCTGCAAGCTGCAAAGAGACGTCACCTAGGTCACACCAGATTGAAACTGTGTCTGTTCCTCGAGTACCAAAAAATAATTCTCGTAAAGTTAGTAGACAAAATTTAATCAATGTTAAATTCAACTATGCTCCCTCAGAGAGCAGTTTAAATCTGAAACTAGGACTACTAAATATTAGATCCCTGTCATCTAAAGCATTGCTTGTTAATGAAATGATTACCGATCATGATCTATGCATGCTTTGCTTGACGGAAACCTGGACCCGACCAGACGACTATATGGCCCTAAATGAAGCTTCTCCCTCTGGCTATAGATATGTCCATAACCCCCGTCCAAATGGTCGAGGAGGTGGGGTCGCTACAATATATGACTCTGATATAGGCATTTCTCAAAAATTTGGCTTCAAGTTTAATTCTTTTGAACACCTCATCCTCACTGTATCAAATGTTTCAAATTTAACAAGCAACAAAGTGTCACAGTCGTTTATGTTAATTACTATTTACCGCCCCCCTGGTTCATACTCTGAGTTCTTGCAGGAGTTTTCAGACTTCCTGTCTCATGTAGTGCTATCAGCCGATAAGGTGATTATAGTGGGTGATTTTAATATCCATTTTGAAAATCGGTGTGACTCTTTTAGCATTCATTTTCAAGCAATTCTTGATTCAATGGGTATCACTCAGAATGTGGTGGGTCCTACGCATAACTGTAGTCATACTTTAGACTTGGTCTTGTCATTTGGTATTGACATATCCAGTTTAGCAATTCTTCCTCAGAGTGAGGCTGTTTCTGACCACAGCCTCATAACATACGAGTTGTGTTTAACTGACTGTGTTCATCGGCCACCCCGCTATCAAATTAAACGAGCTATAACACCCAGCACCATAGCCGCGCTCACTGATATTTTACCGGGTCTGACAAACACTGATCCACTTGTAGCTCCGGAAGGACTAGAGCGTTTCACCGAGCACGTCGAGACTTCCCTTCGTACAGCTTTAGACAAAGTTGCACCACTACGATATAAGAGAGCCACGGAGAGAAGAATAGCGCCATGGTACAATGAGCACACGCGTAGCCTCAAACGAGCCGCGCGGATCCTGGAACGTAAATGGCGAAATATGAAGTTAGAAGTGTATAGACTATCATGGAAAAGCAGCCTTATTGAATATAAGCATGCCCTCCATATGGCAAAGTCCTTATACTTATCGGCCTTAATAGAAAAACATAAAAACAATTCAGGACTCCTTTTTAAAACTGTTTCCAGCCTTACGAGGAGTCATGAACAAAACAATTCTCTTATTCCACTAGAGTGTAGCAGTAACAATTTTATGAAATTCTTTAATGATAAGATTGATAAAATTAGGGAAAACATTAGTAGTGCTATCTCAGAGCCTGTCAACATGCCAATGCACCTTGACAGCTGTCTGGTCAGCTCTGATGACCTGTTAGAGTCCTTCTCCCCAATTGGTCGTGAGGAGCTTATTTCACTGGTGAAATCTGCTAAACCCTCCACATGCATACTAGATGCTGTACCAACCCATCTACTTAAAGAATTACTGCACAGCAATGTAGAACCGTTGCTTACTATAATAAATTATTCTCTGAGCCTGGGCTACGTTCCCAGTTCATTTAAACTTGCAGTCATCAAGCCGCTAATTAAAAAACCTGGTCTTAACCCCCAAGAACTGTCCAACTATAGGCCAATTTCTAATCTGTCATTCATATCCAAAATTTTAGAGAAAGTAGTTTCTTCACAACTCTCTTCTTTCTTACAGACAGAACATGTCTTAGAGCTATTTCAGTCTGGATTTAGAGCTCATCACAGCACTGAAACAGCACTAACTAAAGTACTGAATGATCTCTTAATATCCTCTGATAAAGGACACATTTCGTTTCTCATACTGCTAGACCTCAGTGCTGCTTTTGACACCATTGATCATAATATTCTACTTTATAGACTGGAGACACTCATTGGCATAAGAGGTCAAGCACTCTCCTGGTTCAGGTCCTACCTGACAGATCGTTATCAATTTGTGCTAGTAAATAACGAATGCTCTGAGCATTCTAAAGTAAAGTATGGTGTCCCACAAGGATCTGTACTGGGCCCCATATTATTCTCATTATATATGCTACCACTGGGCACTATCATTCGTAGGCATGGTATTAGCTTCCATTGCTACGCAGATGATACTCAGTTGTATATATCTTCTAATCCAGATGATACCACCACAACTCTCAAGATTGAGAACTGCGTCCAGGATATTAAAAACTGGATGGCGTCTAATTTTCTTAAACTAAATTCTGACAAGACTGAGGTACTGATTCTTGGGCCTAAAGCTGTTAGAAGCAATTGGGCTGATATTCCCCTTACCCTAGATGGTTTTTCAGTAGCACCAAAATCTACTGCAAAAAGTTTAGGTGTCACTATTGATTCTGATCTTTCATTTGACACACATGTATGCAATGTCACTAAGGCTGCCTTTTTCCATTTACGTAATATTGCCAAGCTGAGACACTTACTTTCTTTAGCTGATGCAGAGAAGCTAGTTCATGCTTTTGTCTCGTCGAGATTGGACTACTGTAATAGTCTTCTAATTGGATGCTCTAAACAGTCCATAAAGAAGCTACAACTTGTACAAAATGCCGCAGCTAGAGTCCTAACCAAGGCTAGGAAATTCGATCATATTAGTCCCACTCTCGCTGCACTACACTGGCTGCCGATTAAATATCGCATTGAATTTAAAGTTCTCCTGTTAACCTATAAGGCGTTAAATGGTCTTGCCCCACAATATCTGAGTGAACTCATTGATTACTACAACCCATCTCGCCCTTTGCGCTCCCAAAATGCTGGATTTCTCGTAGTTCCAAAAATTAGTAAAACTACAGCCGGAGGCAGAGCTTTCTCTTTTAAAGCCCCTCAATTATGGAATAGCCTTCCAGCTCCAATCCGAGACTCTGACACAGTTCCAATCTTTAAATCTAGACTTAAGACTCACCTGTTTAGTCAAGCCTTCAGCTAAAATTCCCCTTGTAAGGTGTAGGGGCTTGGGGGCCCCCAGACGTTGAGATTTCTGGTGATCTGAGATGTTGATGCTGTCATCCAGCTGTGTCTTGGCATCACTCTATTTGTGACTATGACTTGACTGGAAAGCAATGTCTCAGTGAGCCCTCATGCCTGTGGTCACCTCTGAACCTCTCCCTTTAGTTATGCTGCTATAGATTAGTCTGCCGGAGCCACATGCTGATCACTGGCACGTGAGCTACGTACATTTAAATCAACGGTGGTTTAAATTCATGTCCACTCAGTCTGTATGATCTATCTTCTTGCATGGCTCTACCCAAGACGATTGGATACAGGCACATGCAGGCACCTGGGGGATGGTCTGGCTGCCGGTGGATGTGCTGATACCGGGGTTCATCTGGGGAGTAACACTGCAGTCGGAGCCTACAATACCAGCATCACTGCTCCGACGCGGAATGAAAGCCTGGCATTCATCAACAGACATTTACAGTGACAATATCAAAACCCAGAACTTTCAATTCTACCTTTTACCTAGTCTGATTGTGTGAATTATGTGTGACTTGTGTATTTGTGTGTTAACGGGCCGCCCAATGGAGGATGGGTTCCCTTTTGAGTCTTGGTTCTCCCGAGGTTTCTTCCTATTCCTCACCATCATAGGGAGTTTTTCCTCGCCACTGTCGCCTTTGGCTTGCTCATTAGGGTTCTGGACCCATAGTATTGTTAACCTTGTAAACCCTGTAAAGCTGCTTTGCGACAACTTGAGTTGTTAAAAGCGCTATACAAATAAACTTTGATTGATTGATTGATTGTCCGAGTCCAAGCCCCCAGTGAGCAAGCCAAGGGCAACAGTCTTTTGCTCAGTACCTGCCTCCAGCCAATTCATTCCGCACTCACTTTGAATCCTATTGTACTCCTGCCGAGCCTAGCAACTGGTCTAAAACATTGAGTTACTCTGCACTAATTATCAAGTCAGGGGTTACCCTTGTCTCTTTAATAAATTCCTTTAAATCCTGCATTTGCGTTACGCTTGCCCAGCCTGAACATTACACACATGTGGCCATAGAAGTAACTGGAACACCTGATTCCGTTAATTTAGATGGGTGAGTGAATGTTTTGCAATATAGTGTAGTTTGATGCTTAATCTAAAGTTTTAACTTACTTTGTTACCAAGATTAAAGGCAAGTAGCTAGCTTGTGTAGGTAATGTTGGCTACTAGCAAGATCCAAGTAATTAACTAGCTAGTACATCACTGAGAGGGTTAGCTTTATGCTAAATGAATAAGAACCAACACTTTAATCTGACATATTCCAGACATCAACAGACATCTCTTGGTCCTTTAGGGTTGGGACCTCCCCGCTGTTAACATCACCCTCTCTTTGGACTCTACCTCCTCCGGTAAGAACGGAGCCTCGGAGGAGGGCACAGGGGAGCTCCATCCAGGGTGCTGAGGCTGGTTCTCCTCCTCCTCTGAGGGGGGGAATACAGCCATGATGCAGCAACCCCCCATGACCAGGGACGTTGGGCTAAACAGTTCTGTAGTACAACCAAACTGTACAGATCCCTCAGTCAGCTGGATACACAGATGCACCAAGAAGGGAGGGATTAACATGAACTTATTAGTGTAATAAATGCATAAATAAATAATAATGTAAATGAATAAATGTATTAAAGTGTGTGTGCACACGGAGAGTGGTGAACTAATCTTAACTAAACGTATTAAAGTGCGTGTGTACAATGACAGTAATGAACTAATCTTAACTAAATGCATTAAATGTCAGGGCTGACTCCTGTGCGGTTCCTCCGGCTCTTTACTCTTTCCTCTTGATCTCTTTACTTATTCAAGTACTTACCTTCTGTGCCGCTTCCTGGTCTCCCTCAAGTTTTCCTCCCTCTGTTATTTTCCTGTCCAGCTCTGCTTTTGTTTGGGAAGGGTTTTTGTTCGTGAGACTGAGAAACTCAGAGCAACACTGGCTAGTCAAGGCCAGCTGCTAGGGAGGCATGAACAGACACTCCACCAGATCACGGAACAGCTGCAGAATGTGGCAGTGGCTGTGCAGGCAATTGGGCAGGCGTCTCCCTCGCCCCATTAGTCGTCCAGTACTCCACCCGTAGCACCACCTGCTGCTGCTGTTCGCCTTAAGCCTGTTCTCCCATCCCCCGCTCGCTACTCTGGGGATCTCGATGAGTGCAGGTGTTTCTTGTTATAGTGTTCCTTAGTTTTTGAACAGCAACCCTCACGCTTCCCCACTGAACGAGCTAAAATTGCGTACGTCCTGACATGGCTCTCAGGGAAAGCTTTAACCTGGGCAACACCGGTCTAGGAAAAGCAAGCTGAAACATGCTCCACATATGAGCGATTTGCCACTGCCATGTGGAGTGCCTTCTACCATCTCGCGTCCGGGGGAGTAGTAGGTCCTCGCTTGTTGCGACTGAGTCAGGGCAAACAATCGGTGTCTGAGTACTCCATTTATTTCCGCTCTCTGGCGGCAGAAAGCGGGTGGGGGTCGGAAGCACTCATGGCGGTCTATCTAGAGGGGCTCTCTGATGAGTTGAAAGATGAATTAGCCCTCCGTGATCCGCCAGAGGATCTTGAAGCTCTCATTAGTCTCACGGTGCAGCTTGATAATTGCCGCTGGGACTACAAGTGCGCCCGCCGGTCCCAATCCCCCCCATGGGTGAGACTACTCACAACACCAAACTGTGAGAACCTAGTGATGACCACACTCCACAACCTATGCCGTTGAGTCATACTAGACTGTCAAGGCAGGAGAGACAGGCGCACCTGCAAAAAGGCTGATGTCTACTGTGGGAAAGGGGCACACCAGCGTTCTGGCTGTCCTGAACTACAAGGAAAAGAGGCAAAAGAGTCCCAAAAAAAGAGTCCCTACAAGGAAAAGAGGCCCAAAAGAGTTGGGGGTCAATATGTAAAGAGACATGCCTCAAAACCGACCCGATTACTCCGACTGGAAAATCCCAAAAACCCATTGACCTGTCTCAGGTACCCACTGAATGACCATGACCTTCGGGACGTGTTCAGCAAGCAAAGCCAGTTTTCTCCCTCCTCACAGGACCTACGATATTTCTTTTGACCTGATGCCTGGGTCTAGTCCTCCTAGGGGGTGCCTCTTTTCTCTGGCTGCTCCAGAACAAAAAGCACATTAGAGCTCCTCCAAAGGAGATTCTGGAGGCCTGGTATGGACCAAGAGGTAGGACAGTTTGTTTCAGCTTGTGGGGTGTGTACTAGGAGCAAAGTGTCACGGGCCAAACCCACCGGACTGTTGCGTCCACTTCCTATTCTGTTCAGGCCATAGATTCACGTGTCCATGGACTTCGTTATGGGTCTGCCTCCCTCACGTGGTAACACTCATATTGGTAATAGTCGACCGGTTCTCCAAAACTGCTAGGTTCCTGGTGTTACCCAAGCTTCCCTCTGCCCAGGAAACAGCATCACTTTTTCTCCGCCACATCATCCGGTACCACGGGTTTCCCTTAGACGTTGTGTCCAATAGGGGGCCTCAGTTCTCGAGCCGGTTCTGGGGTGCCTTTCTGGGCCTTTTGGGTGCCAAGGCCAGCCTCTCCTCTGGGTGTCACCCTCAGAGTCATGGCCAGACAAAATGCACTAACCAGGTTCTGGAGCAGACTCTCAGGTGTCTGGCATCTACTAACCTATCCTCCTGGTTCGAGCACATCCTCTGGGCAGAGTATGCTCACAACTTTCTGTGGCACTTGGCCCTGGGGATGTGACCTTTCGAGTTCCTGTATGGTTACGCTCCACCTGAGCCTTGGTTCAGCAGTGTTGGTTGGCCTGGCGGAGGCCAACGGGGACAAGCACCGCCTCCCGACCATATCCTTTCATCCCAGTCAAAGGGCTTGGCTGTCTGCCAAGGACCTGCCTGTCTGTGGTGGTACTAAGAAGTTGGCCCCTCGGTACATGGGTCTCTTCAGGATTGACCGGCGCATTAACCCAGTGTCTTCCCGGCTTCCCCTATCGCCCTACCGCTGGCTCCCCATATGATTGATGGTGCCCCGGCATATACTGTCCACCGTCTACTGGACATTCGCCGGGTCCGGGGCATGACCAGTATCTAGTGGACTGGGAGGAGTACAGTCCCGAGGAGAGGGTCTTGGGTTTCGGCCTGTCGCATCCTGTGTTCTGACCTGATACGCGACTTCCGTGGCATTTGCCAGCCAACCAGTTTCTTCCCCTGGCGGCTTTTCTTTCTGATTTTGCATTTGAGTTTATTTTGTGCTTTGAGTTTTCTGGGAATTTTTGTGTTTTGATGTTTTCTTTCTTTTTTTGTGTCTGCCTGCCTCTCTCGCTGTTCTATGGCTTTAGTTGTCTGCATTTTAGTTCAGGCCGGCACTTGGGTCCACGCCTCTCTCTTTGAACCATGCGGTGGCATTTATTGAACCCCACTGCGTTACATTAAAGTGTGTGTGCACGCTGACAGTGATTAACTAATCATAACTAAATGTATTAAAGTGTGTGTGTGCACACTGACAGTGGTGTGACCCTCCCCCACCCTGAGAGTTTGTGAACAACAGAGTTCCTGCAAATTAACACAGGAAACCAACACTGAGACCCTGCAGCTCAGACCAGTAACAGAGCACAGCACCCTGTCCTCTATCACTGACCTCAGATCTGTTTTTGATTAAATAGACTTACTTTGCAGGCATGGGTAGAGTGGTAAAACTGACCCAGGATCTGGTTTAAACATTAGATAGTACTAGTGAGTAAACAGCTTGAAGACGTTTGTCGCTGTTCCAGAATACTGAGCAGGACTCTGATTCTGTAATCCCAGGTCAAAGGTCAAAGATAGTGCAGGTGTGTTTGTGTGTAAACTGGTGAATGTGGTGTAAGATTTTGTCCTAAATCTGTGGTGTGTTATGATACCTCATGGGGATCTTTGCAACGTTGCCTTCAGCACTGAACACACCAACACTCCTGAACACTCACACAGGAGTGCAGGCGCATACAGAAAAAGACTGAAATGTCCTTTAAAAAAGAACAGAAGACATGATCCACTGGACCAGATTAATCAGTTTAATCTTGCATCTAAATCTATAACCACCATCTATGGAAAAAATTGGCCAACCAGAAATCATCTTTAGTTTGCAAGTTTCTTATTGGTTACTTTGTCTAAACAACAAACTTTGCCACAAGGCTGTGAAACACTATGATCGAAAATAGAAACGTTCCACTGACGTGGACCAATCAGATGTCCGAGCAGACATCCGTGCCCAAGACCCTCCTCACCATCGGTCACCAGCAGCAGTGTCTGAGATGGGGAGTTCACGACTCACTCTCGTTACCGTCATGTGTAAGTACATGTTTATATACGTCAAATGTCTCCTACCAGGACGTGTTGACTTTACAAACAGGATATACATGACAGACTTTAATACACTTAGTAGTTGATGTAAGACACTTAATAGTTGGTGTAACACAGTATTTGATGTAATACACTTAGTAGTTGATGTAACACTTAGTAGTTGATGTAATACACTTAGTAGTTGATGGGCTCCGTATGTAACGCACGAGTTCTTCTTGTAAAGTCACGTCAGATATGTGCACCTCTCTGTGCTCGTACCCATGTCAGATGTTCTCCTGCAGGTGTGGTGTTCTTCAGTCAGAAGAGGATCTCTGGAGTAGAAGTGGAATTGAGAGGAAGACGAGGAGAATACATCGTCATCTACGGCGACTGTGTTTTGGGTGACCGCATGAATATTGTCTGGTATAGGAACAGTTCACAAGAGGATCAGTCTGCTGTTGAATTACTGACTGATGGCACAACAGGTTACTCTGCTGTGTGGGATAAACACCGTAGCACTTGGGATCTGCTGATTCAGAACATCACTGAATCTGACCTGGGCCTGTACTACTGCGCTGTGAGGACTTTAGATGGGAAGATCGATTATGGACACAGAACCACTCGACTGTCTCTCATCGGTAAGACGGCTCATTTATTCTGACCTGCAAAATATTTTGGTTTTGTAACATTCTGATTTTGAAATGTTGTGGTATAGGAATTGTTATCTTGAAAATGTGGTAAACATAAATGAAATAAGCACATGAATGTAGAGCGATCAGTATTATAAATGAAATGAGCACATGAATGTAGAGTGATCAGTGTTATAAATGAAATGATCACATGAATGTAGAGTGATCAGTATTATAAATGAAATAAGCACATGAATGTAGAGTGATCAGTATTATAAATGAAATAAGCACATGAATGTAGTGATCAGTATTATAAATGAAATAAGCACATAATTGTAGTGATCACTATTATAAATGAAATAAATACATGAATGTAGAGTGATCAGTATTATAAATGAAATGTGCACATGAATGTAGAGTGATCAGTATTATAAATGAAATAAGCACATGAATGTAGAGTGATTAGTATTAATGCTGCATTCTGCACCGCAACAGTCTTGGTTCACCCTTCACCCATTCATGTAGTTTCACTTCCTCTTTGATTTCAGACCCTGGTTCTGACATCCCCCACCCCACCTACACCTCCACCCCTCCTGTACCAGAGTGTGGTGTCTGCTGGACGCTGCTGATCACTGTGTGTCCTGTGTGTGTTCTCCTCTCCTCCACCTGTGTCTACTGTCTCTGCTTTAAGAGGAATGTGGTGTTAAATCCAGGTAATCACTTGATCTCACAACAACAAACAACAAAGCAAAATCACAACTTAAACATTATTTTCAAGTGACTAAGATCTTGTGAAATAAGATCTTGTGAATAAGTGAAACAATAGGACTGTACACACCAGCCTCTCTTCCCCATGACTGAACTCACATCATCATCCTCATGTGTTATTACATTCACAGAGATCAGAGATCAACACATGGAACCAGACAACAAAGTAAGACGTTAAAGTTGAAACAGGACAACATACTGCAACACACACACACACACACACACACACACACACACACACACACACACACACACACACACACTCGCACACACACACATATCAACAATACAACGGAATAAAACACAGAAAAAACAACATTGCACTTTAATATTGTAAGAACTATATATGAAAAATGTACTGTACTTTTAACTTTTATATTATACCTTTTAGAGACATGACAGCACAGTGATATACTGGATATTATTATTTAGACATAATAATAATAAAAACTTTGATCCTTTCATGTTTGATATACATATGTCTATATAATTTATAGATAGAGTGCTGTAAAACGTACTCATGTTGGTGTCCACAGGCAAGAGATGAGGTTTGCTACAGCACGATACACTTCTCAAAGGAAGGACAGAAACACCCCAAAAAGAAGAGAGTTCAGAACTCTGATTTCAGTACTTACGCTGAGGTCAGAACTGGAAAGTAGACTTCTGAAACTCCAGGAAGTTGAGCATGTTCATGCGTTTATGATTAATTTACTTAGTGTGAATTTCATGGCTTAATTTAGCGTCCAGCAGTGTTATATTACATTATTGAGATAATGGTCATCGTTGAATATTAATTTTCATTATTCTTTGCTTTCATTTTAACACCTTTTGTACTACTGTTTAACAAGACATTACATCTTTAATCACTTTAATTAACATCACTTTTGAATGACCCAGCACAGGGTGTGAAGTGAGGATCAGTTGTGTTTGGGTTGTTTTGTTAACATGTTTGTTGTTGAGGAAAATAATACAGTTGTGCTTTTTGTCACTGTTGTCACACATACTGACACCTTAATAAAATACTCCAACATTCACTCATGTTCATTCACTGTTTGTGATCACAGGCCTCCTGGAGAACCAGTAACACAGCAGTGATGGGGTTTATAAACTCCAGTAACACAGCAGTGATGGTGTTTATAAACTCCAGCCATCACAGCAGTGATGGTGTTTATAAACTCCAGTCATCACAGCAATGATGGTGTTTATAAACTCCAGTCATCACAGCAGTGATGGTGTTTATAAACTCCAGTAACACAGCAGTGATGGTGTTTATAAACTCCAGTCATCACAGCAGTGATGGTGTTTATAAACTCCAGTAACACAGCACTGGTGGTGTTTATAAACTCCAGTCACCACAGCAGTGATGGTGTTTATAAACTCCAGTAACACAGCAGTGATGGTGTTTATAAACTCCAGTAACACAGCAGTGATGGTGTTTATAAACTCCAGTCACCACAGCACTGATGGTGTTTATGAACTCCAGTAACACAGCAGTGATGGTGTTTATAAACTCCAGTAACACAGTAGTGATGGTGTTTATAAACTCCAGTCACCACAGCACTGATGGTGTTTATGAACTCCAGTAACACAGCAGTGATGGTGTTTATAAACTCCAGTCACCACAGCAGTGATGGTGTTTATAAACTCCAGTAACACAGCACTGATGGTGTTTATAAACTCCAGTAACACAGCAGTGATGGTGTTTATAAACTCCAGTCGCCACAGCAGTGATGGTGTTTATAAACTCCAGCCACGACAGCAGTGATGGTGTTTATAAACTCCAGTAACACAGTAGTGATGGTGTTTATAAACTCCAGTCACCACAGCACTGATGGTGTTTATGAACTCCAGTAACACAGCAGTGATGGTGTTTATAAACTCCAGTCACCACAGCAGTGATGGTGTTTATAAACTCCAGTAACACAGCACTGATGGTGTTTATAAACTCCAGTAACACAGCAGTGATGGTGTTTATAAACTCCAGTCACCACAGCACTGACGGTGTTTATGAACTCCAGTAACACAGCAGTGATGGTGTTTATAAACTCCAGTAACACAGCACTGATGGTGTTTATAAACTCCAGTAACACAGAACTGATGGTGTTTATAAACTACAGCCACCACAGCAGTGATGGTGTTTATGAACTCCAGTAACACAGCAGTGATGGTGTTTATAAACTCCAGTAACACAGCAGTGATGGTGTTTATAAACTCCAGTCACCACAGCACTGATGGTGTTTATAAACTCCAGTAACACAGCACTGATGGTGTTTATAAACTCCAGTAACACAGCAGTGATGGTGTTTATAAACTCCAGTCGCCACAGCAGTGATGGTGTTTATAAACTCCAGTCACGACAGCAGTGATGGTGTTTATGAACTCCAGTAACACAGCAGTGATGGTGTTTATAAACTCCAGTAACACAGCAGTGATGGTGTTTATAAACTCCAGTCACCACAGCACTGATGGTGTTTATGAACTCCAGTAACACAGCAGTGATGGTGTTTATAAACTCCAGTAACACAGCACTGATGGTGTTTATAAACTCCAGTAACACAGAACTGATGGTGTTTATAAACTCCAGCCACCACAGCAGTGATGGTGTTTATGAACTCCAGTAACACAGCAGTGATGGTGTTTATAAACTCCAGTAACACAGCAGTGATGGTGTTTATAAACTCCAGTCACCACAGCACTGATGGTGTTTATAAACTCCAGTAACACAGCACTGATGGTGTTTATAAACTCCAGTAACACAGAACTGATGGTGTTTATAAACTCCAGCCGCCACAGCAGTGATGGTGTTTATAAACTCCAGTCACCACAGCAGTGATGGTGTTTATAAACTCCAGTAACACAGCACTGATGGTGTTTATAAACTCCAGTAACACAGAACTGATGGTGTTTATAAACTCCAGCCACCACAGCAGTGATGGTGTTTATGAACTCCAGTAACACAGCAGTGATGGTGTTTATAAACTCCAGTAACACAGCAGTGATGGTGTTTATAAACTCCAGTCACCACAGCACTGATGGTGTTTATAAACTCCAGTAACACAGCACTGATGGTGTTTATAAACTCCAGTAACACAGCAGTGATGGTGTTTATAAACTCCAGTCGCCACAGCAGTGATGGTGTTTATAAACTCCAGCCACGACAGCAGTGATGGTGTTTATAAACTCCAGTAACACAGTAGTGATGGTGTTTATAAACTCCAGTCACCACAGCACTGATGGTGTTTATGAACTCCAGTAACACAGCAGTGATGGTGTTTATAAACTCCAGTCACCACAGCAGTGATGGTGTTTATAAACTCCAGTAACACAGCACTGATGGTGTTTATAAACTCCAGTAACACAGCAGTGATGGTGTTTATAAACTCCAGTCACCACAGCACTGACGGTGTTTATGAACTCCAGTAACACAGCAGTGATGGTGTTTATAAACTCCAGTAACACAGCACTGATGGTGTTTATAAACTCCAGTAACACAGAACTGATGGTGTTTATAAACTACAGCCACCACAGCAGTGATGGTGTTTATGAACTCCAGTAACACAGCAGTGATGGTGTTTATAAACTCCAGTAACACAGCAGTGATGGTGTTTATAAACTCCAGTCACCACAGCACTGATGGTGTTTATAAACTCCAGTAACACAGCACTGATGGTGTTTATAAACTCCAGTAACACAGCAGTGATGGTGTTTATAAACTCCAGTCGCCACAGCAGTGATGGTGTTTATAAACTCCAGTCACGACAGCAGTGATGGTGTTTATGAACTCCAGTAACACAGCAGTGATGGTGTTTATAAACTCCAGTAACACAGCAGTGATGGTGTTTATAAACTCCAGTCACCACAGCACTGATGGTGTTTATGAACTCCAGTAACACAGCAGTGATGGTGTTTATAAACTCCAGTAACACAGCACTGATGGTGTTTATAAACTCCAGTAACACAGAACTGATGGTGTTTATAAACTCCAGCCACCACAGCAGTGATGGTGTTTATGAACTCCAGTAACACAGCAGTGATGGTGTTTATAAACTCCAGTAACACAGCAGTGATGGTGTTTATAAACTCCAGTCACCACAGCACTGATGGTGTTTATAAACTCCAGTAACACAGCACTGATGGTGTTTATAAACTCCAGTAACACAGAACTGATGGTGTTTATAAACTCCAGCCGCCACAGCAGTGATGGTGTTTATAAACTCCAGTCACCACAGCAGTGATGGTGTTTATAAACTCCAGTAACACAGCACTGATGGTGTTTATAAACTCCAGTAACACAGAACTGATGGTGTTTATAAACTCCAGCCACCACAGCAGTGATGGTGTTTATGAACTCCAGTAACACAGCAGTGATGGTGTTTATAAACTCCAGTAACACAGCAGTGATGGTGTTTATAAACTCCAGTCACCACAGCACTGATGGTGTTTATAAACTCCAGTAACACAGCACTGATGGTGTTTATAAACTCCAGTAACACAGAACTGATGGTGTTTATAAACTCCAGCCGCCACAGCAGTGATGGTGTTTATAAACTCCAGTCACCACAGCAGTGATGGTGTTTATGAACTCCAGTAATACAACAGTGATGGTGTTTTTAAACTCCAGTAACCCAGCAGTGATGGTGTTTATAAACTCCAGTAACACAGCACTGATGGTGTTTATAAACTCCAGTAACACAGCAGGGATGGCGTTTATAAACTCCAGTAACACAGCACTGATGGTGTTTATAAACTCCAGTAACAGCAGTGATGGTGTTTATAAACTCTAGTCACCACAGCAGTGATGGTGTTTATGAACTCCAGTAACACAGCAGTGATGGTGTTTATAAACTCCAGTAACACAGCAGTTATGGTGTCTATAAACTCCAGTCATCACAGCAGTGATGATGTTTATAAACTCCAGTAACACAGCAGTGATGGTGTTTATAAACTCCAGTCACCACAGCACTGATGGTGTTTATGAACTCCAGTAATACAACAGTGATGGTGTTTTTAAACTCCAGTAACCCAGCAGTGATGGTGTTTATAAACTCCAGTAACACAGCACTGATGGTGTTTATGAACTCCAGTAACACAGCTGTGATGGTGTTTATAAACTCCAGTAACACAGCAGTGATGATGTTTATAAACTCCAGTAACACAGCAGTGATGGTGTTTATAAACTCCAGTCACCACAGCACTGATGGTGTTTATGAACTCCAGTAATACAACAGTGATGGTGTTTTTAAACTCCAGTAACCCAGCAGTGATGGTGTTTATAAACTCCAGTAACACAGCACTGATGGTGTTTATAAACTCCAGTAACACAGCAGGGATGGCGTTTATAAACTCCAGTAACACAGCACTGATGGTGTTTATAAACTCCAGTAACACAGCAGGGATGGCGTTTATAAACTCCAGTAACACAGCACTGATGGTGTTTATAAACTCCAGTAACACAGCAGTGATGGTGTTTATAAACTCCAGTCACCACAGCAGTGATGGTGTTTATAAACTCCAGTCATCACAGCAGTGATGGTGTTTATAAACTCCAGTAACACAGCAGTGATGGTGTTTATAAACTCCAGTCACCACAGCACTGATGGTGTTTATGAACTCCAGTAACACAGCAGTGATGGTGTTTATAAACTCCAGTAACACAGCAGTGATGGTGTTTATAAACTCCAGTCACCACAGCAGTGATGGTGTTTATAAACTCCAGTCATCACAGCAGTGATGGTGTTTATAAACTCCAGTAACACAGCAGTGATGGTGTTTATAAACTCCAGTCACCACAGCACTGATGGTGTTTATGAACTCCAGTAACACAGCAGTGATGGTGTTTATAAACTCCAGTAACACAGCAGTGATGGTGTTTATAAACTCCAGTCACCACAGCACTGATGGTGTTTATGAACTCCAGTAACACAGCAGTGATGGTGTTTATAAACTCCAGTAGCACAGCACTGATGGTGTTTATAAACTCCAGTAGCACAGAACTGATGGTGTTTATAAACTCCAGTCACCACAGCAGTGATGGTGTTTATAAACTCCAGTCACCACAGCAGTGATGGTGTTTATAAACTCCAGTCGCCACAACAGTGATGGCGTTTATAAACTCCAGTAACACAGCACTGATGGTGTTTATAAACTCCAGTAACACAGCAGTGATGGCGTTTATAAACTCCAGTAACACAGCACTGATGGTGTTTATAAACTTCAGTAACACAGCAGTGATGGTGTTTATAAACTCCAGTCACCACAGCAGTGATGGTGTTTATAAACTCCAGTCACCACAGCAGTGATGGTGTTTAGAAACTCCAGTCACCACAGCAGTGATGGTGTTTATAAACTCCAGTAACAGCAGTTATGATGTCTATAAACTCCAGTCACCACAGCAGTGATGGTGTTTATAAACTCCAGTCATCACAGCAGTGATGGTGTTTATAAACTCCAGTAACACAGCAGTGATGGTGTTTATAAACTCCAGTCACCACAGCACTGATGGTGTTTATGACCTCCAGTAACACAGCAGTGATGGTGTTTATAAACTCCAGTAACACAGCAGTGATGATGTTTATAAACTCCAGTAACACAGCAGTGATGGTGTTTATAAACTCCAGTCACCACAGCACTGATGGTGTTTATGAACTCCAGTAATACAACAGTGATGGTGTTTTTAAACTCCAGTAACCCAGCAGTGATGGTGTTTATAAACTCCAGTAACACAGCACTGATGGTGTTTATAAACTCCAGTAACACAGCAGGGATGGCGTTTATAAACTCCAGTAACACAGCACTGATGGTGTTTATAAACTCCAGTAACACAGCAGGGATGGCGTTTATAAACTCCAGTAACACAGCACTGATGGTGTTTATAAACTCCAGTAACACAGCAGTGATGGTGTTTATAAACTCCAGTCACCACAGCACTGATGGTGTTTATGAACTCCAGTAACACAGCAGTGATGGTGTTTATAAACTCCAGTAGCACAGCACTGATGGTGTTTATAAACTCCAGTAGCACAGAACTGATGGTGTTTATAAACTCCAGTCACCACAGCAGTGATGGTGTTTATAAACTCCAGTCACCACAGCAGTGATGGTGTTTATAAACTCCAGTAACACAGCAGGGATGGCGTTTATAAACTCCAGTAACACAGCACTGATGGTGTTTATAAACTCCAGTAACACAGCAGTGATGGTGTTTATAAACTCCAGTCACCACAGCACTGATGGTGTTTATGAACTCCAGTAACACAGCAGTGATGGTGTTTATAAACTCCAGTAACACAGCAGTGATGGTGTTTATAAACTCCAGTCACCACAGCAGTGATGGTGTTTATAAACTCCAGTCATCACAGCAGTGATGGTGTTTATAAACTCCAGTAACACAGCAGTGATGGTGTTTATAAACTCCAGTCACCACAGCACTGATGGTGTTTATGAACTCCAGTAACACAGCAGTGATGGTGTTTATAAACTCCAGTAACACAGCAGTGATGGTGTTTATAAACTCCAGTCACCACAGCACTGATGGTGTTTATGAACTCCAGTAACACAGCAGTGATGGTGTTTATAAACTCCAGTAGCACAGCACTGATGGTGTTTATAAACTCCAGTAGCACAGAACTGATGGTGTTTATAAACTCCAGTCACCACAGCAGTGATGGTGTTTATAAACTCCAGTCACCACAGCAGTGATGGTGTTTATAAACTCCAGTCGCCACAACAGTGATGGCGTTTATAAACTCCAGTAACACAGCACTGATGGTGTTTATAAACTCCAGTAACACAGCAGTGATGGCGTTTATAAACTCCAGTAACACAGCACTGATGGTGTTTATAAACTTCAGTAACACAGCAGTGATGGTGTTTATAAACTCCAGTCACCACAGCAGTGATGGTGTTTATAAACTCCAGTCACCACAGCAGTGATGGTGTTTAGAAACTCCAGTCACCACAGCAGTGATGGTGTTTATAAACTCCAGTAACAGCAGTTATGATGTCTATAAACTCCAGTCACCACAGCAGTGATGGTGTTTATAAACTCCAGTCATCACAGCAGTGATGGTGTTTATAAACTCCAGTAACACAGCAGTGATGGTGTTTATAAACTCCAGTCACCACAGCACTGATGGTGTTTATGAACTCCAGTAACACAGCAGTGATGGTGTTTATAAACTCCAGTAACACAGCAGTGATGATGTTTATAAACTCCAGTAACACAGCAGTGATGGTGTTTATAAACTCCAGTCACCACAGCACTGATGGTGTTTATGAACTCCAGTAATACAACAGTGATGGTGTTTTTAAACTCCAGTAACCCAGCAGTGATGGTGTTTATAAACTCCAGTAACACAGCACTGATGGTGTTTATAAACTCCAGTAACACAGCAGGGATGGCGTTTATAAACTCCAGTAACACAGCACTGATGGTGTTTATAAACTCCAGTAACACAGCAGGGATGGCGTTTATAAACTCCAGTAACACAGCACTGATGGTGTTTATAAACTCCAGTAACACAGCAGTGATGGTGTTTATAAACTCCAGTCACCACAGCACTGATGGTGTTTATGAACTCCAGTAACACAGCAGTGATGGTGTTTATAAACTCCAGTAGCACAGCACTGATGGTGTTTATAAACTCCAGTAGCACAGAACTGATGGTGTTTATAAACTCCAGTCACCACAGCAGTGATGGTGTATATAAACTCCAGTCACCACAGCAGTGATGGTGTTTATAAACTCCAGTAACACAGCAGGGATGGCGTTTATAAACTCCAGTAACACAGCACTGATGGTGTTTATAAACTCCAGTAACACAGCAGTGATGGTGTTTATAAACTCCAGTCACCACAGCACTGATGGTGTTTATGAACTCCAGTAACACAGCAGTGATGGTGTTTATAAACTCCAGTAGCACAGCACTGATGGTGTTTATAAACTCCAGTAGCACAGAACTGATGGTGTTTATAAACTCCAGTCACCACAGCAGTGATGGTGTTTATAAACTCCAGTCACCACAGCAGTGATGGTGTTTATAAACTCCAGTAACACAGCAGTGATGGTGTTTATAAACTCCAGTAACACAGCACTGATGGTGTTTATAAACTCCAGTAACACAGCAGTGATGGTGTTTATAAACTCCAGTCACCACAGCAGTGATGGTGTTTATAAACTCCAGTCGCCACAACAGTGATGGCGTTTATAAACTCCAGTAACACAGCACTGATGGTGTTTATAAACTCCAGTAACACAGCAGTGATGGCGTTTATAAACTCCAGTAACACAGCACTGATGGTGTTTATAAACTTCAGTAACACAGCAGTGATGGTGTTTATAAACTCCAGTCACCACAGCAGTGATGGTGTTTATAAACTCCAGTCACCACAGCAGTGATGGTGTTTAGAAACTCCAGTCACCACAGCAGTGATGGTGTTTATAAACTCCAGTAACACAGCAGTTATGATGTCTATAAACTCCAGTCACCACAGCAGTGATGGTGTTTATAAACTCCAGTCATCACAGCAGTGATGGTGTTTATAAACTCCAGTCACCACAGCAGTGATGGTGTTTATAAACTCCAGCCACGACAGCAGTGATGGTGTTTATAAACTCCAGTAACACAGCAGTGATGGTGTTTATAAACTCCAGTCACCACAGCAGTGATGGTGTTTATAAACTCCAGTCACGACAGCAGTGATGGTGTTTATAAACTCCAGTAACACAGCAGTTATGGTGTTTATAAACTCCAGTCACCACAGCAGTTGTCAGGAATAGCCGGTGACATAATCAAGTTCACCTGCTTCACCACCACGCCCACATTCCATACATACTTAAGCACCAGAACTACACTTCCTGGTTGCGAAGTATTGCCTCCATGTTGTTGTGTACCAAGCCTTTATTCCTGTCTGTCTGCCTGTGTACCGAACTCTGCTTGCCCCCTAGACCACGTCTCCCGCCTGACCCCTGGATACCTCCCGGACTCTGCTCTCGCCTCTCGACCTCGGACCGTTCTGACCACCGCTACTCCACTACTGCCCTACACCAGTATAACACCGCTGTGTGCTCTACGTGTCCTGCTGTACTGAATTATCTAAATAAAAAGCACTCACTTCCGCATCAGGATCTCTCCTCGCGTGCTCCATTCGTTACAGCAGTGATGGTGTTTATAAACTCCAGTAATACAGCAGTGATGGTGTTTATAAACTCCAGTAACACAGCAGTGATGGTGTTTATAAACTCCAGTCACCACAGCAGTGATGGTGTTTATAAACTCGTCACCACAGCAGTGATGGTGTTTATAAACTCCAGTCACCACGGCAGTGATGGTGTTTATAAACTCCAGTAACACAGCAGTGATGGTGTTTATAAACTCCAGTAACACAGCAGCGATGGTGTTTATAAACTCCAGTCACCACAGCAGTGATGGTGTTTATAAACTCCAGTAACACAGCACTGATGGTGGTTATAAACTCCAGTAATACAGCAGTTATGGTCTTTATAAACTCCAGTCACCACAGCAGTGATGGTGTTTATAAACTCCAGTAACACAGCAGTGATGGTTTTTATAAACTCCAGTAACACAGCAGTGATGGTGTTTATAAACTCCAGTCATCACAGCAGTGATGGTGTTTATAAACTCCAGTCATCACAGCAGTGATGGTGTTTATAAACTCCAGTAACACAGAACTGATGGTGTTTATAAACTCCAGTCACCACAGCAGTGATGGTGTTTATAAACTCCAGTAACACAGCACTGATGGTGTTTATAAACTCCAGTAACACAGCAGGGATGGCGTTTATAAACTCCAGTAACACAGCACTGATGGTGTTTATAAACTCCAGTAACACAGCAGTGATGGTGTTTATAAACTCCAGTAACACAGCAGTGATGGTGTTTATAAACTCTAGTCACCACAGCAGTGATGGTGTTTATGAACTCCAGTAACACAGCAGTGATGGTGTTTATAAACTCCAGTAACACAGCAGTGATGGTGTTTATAAACTCCAGTCATCACAGCAGTGATGGTGTTTATAAACTCCAGTAACACAGCAGTGATGGTGTTTATAAACTCCAGTCACCACAGCACTGATGGTGTTTATGAACTCCAGTAACACAGCAGTGATGGTGTTTATAAACTCCAGTAACACAGCAGTGATGGTGTTTATAAACTCCAGTCACCACAGCACTGATGGTGTTTATGAACTCCAGTAACACAGCAGTGATGGTGTTTATAAACTCCAGTAGCACAGCACTGATGGTGTTTATAAACTCCAGTAGCACAGAACTGATGGTGTTCATAAACTCCAGTCACCACAGCAGTGATGGTGTTTATAAACTCCAGTCACCACAGCAGTGATGGTGTTTATAAACTCCAGTAACACAGCAGTGATGGTGTTTATAAACTCCAGTAACACAGCACTGATGGTGTTTATAAACTCCAGTAACACAGCAGTGATGGTGTTTATAAACTCCAGTCACCACAGCAGTGATGGTGTTTATAAACTCCAGTCGCCACAACAGTGATGGCGTTTATAAACTCCAGCAACACAGCACTGATGGTGTTTATAAACTCCAGTAACACAGCAGTGATGGCGTTTATAAACTCCAGTCATCACAGCAGTGATGGTGTTTATAAACTCCAGTAACACAGCAGTGATGGTGTTTATAAACTCCAGTCATCACAGCAGTGATGGTGTTTATAAACTCCAGTAACACAGCAGTGATGGTGTTTATAAACTCCAGTCACCACAGCACTGATGGTGTTTATGAACTCCAGTAACACAGCAGTGATGGTGTTTATAAACTCCAGTAACACAGCAGTGATGGTGTTTATAAACTCCAGTCACCACAGCACTGATGGTGTTTATGAACTCCAGTAACACAGCAGTGATGGTGTTTATAAACTCCAGTAGCACAGCACTGATGGTGTTTATAAACTCCAGTAGCACAGAACTGATGGTGTTCATAAACTCCAGTCACCACAGCAGTGATGGTGTTTATAAACTCCAGTCACCACAGCAGTGATGGTGTTTATAAACTCCAGTAACACAGCAGTGATGGTGTTTATAAACTCCAGTAACACAGCACTGATGGTGTTTATAAACTCCAGTAACACAGCAGTGATGGTGTTTATAAACTCCAGTCACCACAGCAGTGATGGTGTTTATAAACTCCAGTCGCCACAACAGTGATGGCGTTTATAAACTCCAGTAACACAGCACTGATGGTGTTTATAAACTCCAGTAACACAGCAGTGATGGCGTTTATAAACTCCAGTCATCACAGCAGTGATGGTGTTTATAAACTCCAGTAACACAGCAGTGATGGTGTTTATAAACTCCAGTCATCACAGCAGTGATGGTGTTTATAAACTCCAGTAACACAGCAGTGATGGTGTTTATAAACTCCAGTCACCACAGCACTGATGGTGTTTATGAACTCCAGTAACACAGCAGTGATGGTGTTTATAAACTCCAGTAACACAGCAGTGATGGTGTTTATAAACTCCAGCCACGACAGCAGTGATGGTGTTTATAAACTCCAGTAACACAGCAGTGATGGTGTTTATAAACTCCAGTCACCACAGCAGTGATGGTGTTTATAAACTCCAGTCACGACAGCAGTGATAGTGTTTATAAACTCCAGTAACACAGCAGTTATGGTGTTTATAAACTCCAGTCACCACAGCAGTTGTCAGGAATAGCCGGTGACATAAACAAGTTCACCTGCTTCACCACCACGCCCACATTCCATACATACTTAAGCACCAGAACTACACTTCCTGGTTGCGAAGTATTGCCTCCATGTTGTTGCGTACCAAGCCTTTATTCCTGTCTGTCTGCCTGTGTACCGAACTCTGCTTGCCCCCTAGACCACGTCTCCCGCCTGACCCCTGGATACCTCCCGGACTCTGCTCTCGCCTCTCGACCTCGGACCGTTCTGACCACCGCTACTCCACTACTGCCCTACACCAGCATAACACCGCTGTGTGCTCTACGTGTCCTGCTGTACTGAATTATCTAAATAAAAAGCACTCACTTCCGCATCAGGATCTCTCCTCGCGTGCTCCATTCGTTACAGCAGTGATGGTGTTTATAAACTCCAGTAATACAGCAGTGATGGTGTTTATAAACTCCAGTAACACAGCAGTGATGGTGTTTATAAACTCCAGTCACCACAGCAGTGATGGTGTTTATAAACTCCAGTCGCCACAACAGTGATGGCGTTTATAAACTCCAGTAACACAGCACTGATGGTGTTTATAAACTCCAGTAACACAGCAGTGATGGCGTTTATAAACTCCAGTCATCACAGCAGTGATGGTGTTTATAAACTCCAGTAACACAGCAGTTATGATGTCTATAAACTCCAGTCACCACAGCAGTGATGGTGTTTATAAACTCCAGTCATCACAGCAGTGATGGTGTTTATAAACTCCAGTAACACAGCAGTGATGGTGTTTATAAACTCCAGTCACCACAGCACTGATGGTGTTTATGAACTCCAGTAACACAGCAGTGATGGTGTTTATAAACTCCAGTAACACAGCAGTGATGATGTTTATAAACTCCAGTAACACAGCAGTGATGGTGTTTATAAACTCCAGTCACCACAGCACTGATGGTGTTTATGAACTCCAGTAATACAACAGTGATGGTGTTTTTAAACTCCAGTAACCCAGCAGTGATGGTGTTTATAAACTCCAGTAACACAGCACTGATGGTGTTTATAAACTCCAGTAACACAGCAGGGATGGCGTTTATAAACTCCAGTAACACAGCACTGATGGTGTTTATAAACTCCAGTAACACAGCAGGGATGGCGTTTATAAACTCCAGTAACACAGCACTGATGGTGTTTATAAACTCCAGTAACACAGCAGTGATGGTGTTTATAAACTCCAGTCACCACAGCACTGATGGTGTTTATGAACTCCAGTAACACAGCAGTGATGGTGTTTATAAACTCCAGTAGCACAGCACTGATGGTGTTTATAAACTCCAGTAGCACAGAACTGATGGTGTTTATAAACTCCAGTCACCACAGCAGTGATGGTGTATATAAACTCCAGTCACCACAGCAGTGATGGTGTTTATAAACTCCAGTAACACAGCAGGGATGGCGTTTATAAACTCCAGTAACACAGCACTGATGGTGTTTATAAACTCCAGTAACACAGCAGTGATGGTGTTTATAAACTCCAGTCACCACAGCACTGATGGTGTTTATGAACTCCAGTAACACAGCAGTGATGGTGTTTATAAACTCCAGTAGCACAGCACTGATGGTGTTTATAAACTCCAGTAGCACAGAACTGATGGTGTTTATAAACTCCAGTCACCACAGCAGTGATGGTGTTTATAAACTCCAGTCACCACAGCAGTGATGGTGTTTATAAACTCCAGTAACACAGCAGTGATGGTGTTTATAAACTCCAGTAACACAGCACTGATGGTGTTTATAAACTCCAGTAACACAGCAGTGATGGTGTTTATAAACTCCAGTCACCACAGCAGTGATGGTGTTTATAAACTCCAGTCGCCACAACAGTGATGGCGTTTATAAACTCCAGTAACACAGCACTGATGGTGTTTATAAACTCCAGTAACACAGCAGTGATGGCGTTTATAAACTCCAGTAACACAGCACTGATGGTGTTTATAAACTTCAGTAACACAGCAGTGATGGTGTTTATAAACTCCAGTCACCACAGCAGTGATGGTGTTTATAAACTCCAGTCACCACAGCAGTGATGGTGTTTAGAAACTCCAGTCACCACAGCAGTGATGGTGTTTATAAACTCCAGTAACACAGCAGTTATGATGTCTATAAACTCCAGTCACCACAGCAGTGATGGTGTTTATAAACTCCAGTCATCACAGCAGTGATGGTGTTTATAAACTCCAGTCACCACAGCAGTGATGGTGTTTATAAACTCCAGCCACGACAGCAGTGATGGTGTTTATAAACTCCAGTAACACAGCAGTGATGGTGTTTATAAACTCCAGTCACCACAGCAGTGATGGTGTTTATAAACTCCAGTCACGACAGCAGTGATGGTGTTTATAAACTCCAGTAACACAGCAGTTATGGTGTTTATAAACTCCAGTCACCACAGCAGTTGTCAGGAATAGCCGGTGACATAATCAAGTTCACCTGCTTCACCACCACGCCCACATTCCATACATACTTAAGCACCAGAACTACACTTCCTGGTTGCGAAGTATTGCCTCCATGTTGTTGTGTACCAAGCCTTTATTCCTGTCTGTCTGCCTGTGTACCGAACTCTGCTTGCCCCCTAGACCACGTCTCCCGCCTGACCCCTGGATACCTCCCGGACTCTGCTCTCGCCTCTCGACCTCGGACCGTTCTGACCACCGCTACTCCACTACTGCCCTACACCAGTATAACACCGCTGTGTGCTCTACGTGTCCTGCTGTACTGAATTATCTAAATAAAAAGCACTCACTTCCGCATCAGGATCTCTCCTCGCGTGCTCCATTCGTTACAGCAGTGATGGTGTTTATAAACTCCAGTAATACAGCAGTGATGGTGTTTATAAACTCCAGTAACACAGCAGTGATGGTGTTTATAAACTCCAGTCACCACAGCAGTGATGGTGTTTATAAACTCGTCACCACAGCAGTGATGGTGTTTATAAACTCCAGTCACCACGGCAGTGATGGTGTTTATAAACTCCAGTAACACAGCAGTGATGGTGTTTATAAACTCCAGTAACACAGCAGCGATGGTGTTTATAAACTCCAGTCACCACAGCAGTGATGGTGTTTATAAACTCCAGTAACACAGCACTGATGGTGGTTATAAACTCCAGTAATACAGCAGTTATGGTCTTTATAAACTCCAGTCACCACAGCAGTGATGGTGTTTATAAACTCCAGTAACACAGCAGTGATGGTTTTTATAAACTCCAGTAACACAGCAGTGATGGTGTTTATAAACTCCAGTCATCACAGCAGTGATGGTGTTTATAAACTCCAGTCATCACAGCAGTGATGGTGTTTATAAACTCCAGTAACACAGAACTGATGGTGTTTATAAACTCCAGTCACCACAGCAGTGATGGTGTTTATAAACTCCAGTAACACAGCACTGATGGTGTTTATAAACTCCAGTAACACAGCAGTGATGGTGTTTATAAACTCCAGTCACCACAGCAGTGATGGTGTTTATAAACTCCAGTAACACAGCAGTGATGGTGTTTATAAACTCCAGTCACCACAGCACTGATGGTGTTTATGAACTCCAGTAATACAACAGTGATGGTGTTTTTAAACTCCAGTAACCCAGCAGTGATGGTGTTTATAAACTCCAGTAACACAGCACTGATGGTGTTTATAAACTCCAGTAACACAGCAGGGATGGCGTTTATAAACTCCAGTAACACAGCACTGATGGTGTTTATAAACTCCAGTAACACAGCAGGGATGGCGTTTATAAACTCCAGTAACACAGCACTGATGGTGTTTATAAACTCCAGTAACACAGCAGTGATGGTGTTTATAAACTCCAGTAACACAGCAGTGATGGTGTTTATAAACTCTAGTCACCACAGCAGTGATGGTGTTTATGAACTCCAGTAACACAGCAGTGATGGTGTTTATAAACTCCAGTAACACAGCAGTGATGGTGTTTATAAACTCCAGTCATCACAGCAGTGATGGTGTTTATAAACTCCAGTAACACAGCAGTGATGGTGTTTATAAACTCCAGTCACCACAGCACTGATGGTGTTTATGAACTCCAGTAACACAGCAGTGATGGTGTTTATAAACTCCAGTAACACAGCAGTGATGGTGTTTATAAACTCCAGTCACCACAGCACTGATGGTGTTTATGAACTCCAGTAACACAGCAGTGATGGTGTTTATAAACTCCAGTAGCACAGCACTGATGGTGTTTATAAACTCCAGTAGCACAGAACTGATGGTGTTCATAAACTCCAGTCACCACAGCAGTGATGGTGTTTATAAACTCCAGTCACCACAGCAGTGATGGTGTTTATAAACTCCAGTAACACAGCAGTGATGGTGTTTATAAACTCCAGTAACACAGCACTGATGGTGTTTATAAACTCCAGTAACACAGCAGTGATGGTGTTTATAAACTCCAGTCACCACAGCAGTGATGGTGTTTATAAACTCCAGTCGCCACAACAGTGATGGCGTTTATAAACTCCAGCAACACAGCACTGATGGTGTTTATAAACTCCAGTAACACAGCAGTGATGGCGTTTATAAACTCCAGTCATCACAGCAGTGATGGTGTTTATAAACTCCAGTAACACAGCAGTGATGGTGTTTATAAACTCCAGTCATCACAGCAGTGATGGTGTTTATAAACTCCAGTAACACAGCAGTGATGGTGTTTATAAACTCCAGTCACCACAGCACTGATGGTGTTTATGAACTCCAGTAACACAGCAGTGATGGTGTTTATAAACTCCAGTAACACAGCAGTGATGGTGTTTATAAACTCCAGTCACCACAGCACTGATGGTGTTTATGAACTCCAGTAACACAGCAGTGATGGTGTTTATAAACTCCAGTAGCACAGCACTGATGGTGTTTATAAACTCCAGTAGCACAGAACTGATGGTGTTCATAAACTCCAGTCACCACAGCAGTGATGGTGTTTATAAACTCCAGTCACCACAGCAGTGATGGTGTTTATAAACTCCAGTAACACAGCAGTGATGGTGTTTATAAACTCCAGTAACACAGCACTGATGGTGTTTATAAACTCCAGTAACACAGCAGTGATGGTGTTTATAAACTCCAGTCACCACAGCAGTGATGGTGTTTATAAACTCCAGTCGCCACAACAGTGATGGCGTTTATAAACTCCAGTAACACAGCACTGATGGTGTTTATAAACTCCAGTAACACAGCAGTGATGGCGTTTATAAACTCCAGTCATCACAGCAGTGATGGTGTTTATAAACTCCAGTAACACAGCAGTGATGGTGTTTATAAACTCCAGTCATCACAGCAGTGATGGTGTTTATAAACTCCAGTAACACAGCAGTGATGGTGTTTATAAACTCCAGTCACCACAGCACTGATGGTGTTTATGAACTCCAGTAACACAGCAGTGATGGTGTTTATAAACTCCAGTAACACAGCAGTGATGGTGTTTATAAACTCCAGCCACGACAGCAGTGATGGTGTTTATAAACTCCAGTAACACAGCAGTGATGGTGTTTATAAACTCCAGTCACCACAGCAGTGATGGTGTTTATAAACTCCAGTCACGACAGCAGTGATAGTGTTTATAAACTCCAGTAACACAGCAGTTATGGTGTTTATAAACTCCAGTCACCACAGCAGTTGTCAGGAATAGCCGGTGACATAAACAAGTTCACCTGCTTCACCACCACGCCCACATTCCATACATACTTAAGCACCAGAACTACACTTCCTGGTTGCGAAGTATTGCCTCCATGTTGTTGCGTACCAAGCCTTTATTCCTGTCTGTCTGCCTGTGTACCGAACTCTGCTTGCCCCCTAGACCACGTCTCCCGCCTGACCCCTGGATACCTCCCGGACTCTGCTCTCGCCTCTCGACCTCGGACCGTTCTGACCACCGCTACTCCACTACTGCCCTACACCAGCATAACACCGCTGTGTGCTCTACGTGTCCTGCTGTACTGAATTATCTAAATAAAAAGCACTCACTTCCGCATCAGGATCTCTCCTCGCGTGCTCCATTCGTTACAGCAGTGATGGTGTTTATAAACTCCAGTAATACAGCAGTGATGGTGTTTATAAACTCCAGTAACACAGCAGTGATGGTGTTTATAAACTCCAGTCACCACAGCAGTGATGGTGTTTATAAACTCCAGTCGCCACAACAGTGATGGCGTTTATAAACTCCAGTAACACAGCACTGATGGTGTTTATAAACTCCAGTAACACAGCAGTGATGGCGTTTATAAACTCCAGTCATCACAGCAGTGATGGTGTTTATAAACTCCAGTCACCACAGCAGTGATGGTGTTTATAAACTCCAGCCACGACAGCAGTGATGGTGTTTATAAACTCCAGTAACACAGCAGTGATGGTGTTTATAAACTCCAGTCACCACAGCAGTGATGGTGTTTATAAACTCCAGTCACGACAGCAGTGATGGTGTTTATAAACTCCAGTAACACAGCAGTTATGGTGTTTATAAACTCCAGTCACCACAGCAGTTGTCAGGAATAGCCGGTGACATAATCAAGTTCACCTGCTTCACCACCACGCCCACATTCCATACATACTTAAGCACCAGAACTACACTTCCTGGTTGCGAAGTATTGCCTCCATGTTGTTGCGTACCAAGCCTTTATTCCTGTCTGTCTGCCTGTGTACCGAACTCTGCTTGCCCCCTAGACCACGTCTCCCGCCTGACCCCTGGATACCTCCCGGACTCTGCTCTCGCCTCTCGACCTCGGACCGTTCTGACCACCGCTACTCCACTACTGCCCTACACCAGCATAACACCGCTGTGTGCTCTACGTGTCCTGCTGTACTGAATTATCTAAATAAAAAGCACTCACTTCCGCATCAGGATCTCTCCTCGCGTGCTCCATTCGTTACAGCAGTGATGGTGTTTATAAACTCCAGTAACACAGCACTGATGGTGTTTATAAACTCCAGTCACCACAGCAGCGATGGTGTTTATAAACTCCAGTCACCACAACAGTGATGGCGTTTATAAACTCCAGTCACCACAGCAGTGATGGTGTTTATAAACTCCAGTAACACAGCAGTTATGGTCTTTATAAACTCCAGTCACCACAGCAGTGATGGTGTTTATAAACTCCAGTAACACAGCAGTGATGGTTTTTATAAACTCCAGTAACACAGCAGTGATGGTGTTTATAAACTCCAGTCATCACAGCAGTGATGGTGTTTATAAACTCCAGTAACACAGCACTGATGGTGTTTATAAACTCCAGTAACACAGAACTGATGGTGTTTATAAACTCCAGTCACCACAGCAGTGATGGTGTTTATAAACTCCAGTAACACAGCACTGATGGTGTTTATAAACTCCAGTAACACAGCAGTGATGGTGTTTATAAACTCCAGTAACACAGCAGTGATGGTGTTTATAAACTCCAGTCACCACAGCAGTGATGGTGTTTATAAACTCCAGTAACACAGCAGTGATGGTGTTTTTAAACTCCAGTCACCACAGCAGTGATGGTGTTTATAAACTCCAGTCACTTTAATAAATAGAGCATCAATAAAACCAATAATTTCCAGGACGTGTCAGAGAAAAGTGTGAAGTGTAGCATCAAACAGAAATGGAAGCATGTGGTTGAATGCACGCCGAGCCTCTGAGAGGGCCAACCGCACGTTGAAAATATCCATTCGCTCATACGTGGGTGACAAGCATACTTCTTGGTACCACAAATATGTTTTGCATTACGCACCACACCTCACAAAAGCACAGAGCACAGACCATCAATGCTGCTGTACAGCCGTGAACTGGACACCCAGTTTCTCAGACGGAATAGTTGACCCGAGTGACCATTAATCAGATATGGTGTCTGCCATAGCAGGCCTGCAGGCCTGGATCCTTT
This sequence comes from Brachyhypopomus gauderio, assembly GCF_052324685.1. Lineage (NCBI taxonomy): Eukaryota > Metazoa > Chordata > Actinopteri > Gymnotiformes > Hypopomidae > Brachyhypopomus > Brachyhypopomus gauderio. The sequence continues at coordinate 38,390,055 of NC_135211.1, read as the reverse complement.
CTGACATCCAGAGAGAGGCCCCTCAACTTCCTCTCATAAGCATTAGACCTACCAGCAGGTATATAGGGGGGGAGGCTCTGAAGGTCTGAAAATATCCAGGCCTCTGATGACACGGGCTGTGCCCGAGCAAAGTGCCCCTGCTGGGCATGGGTGGAGGCGTGATGCTCCCCCTTATGGAAGTTTGTCCTACCTCCATCCTCACATGCTGTATTTTGACCTGTGTGTATCCAGAGGGTGCTGTGCGCAAGCCAGGACGAAGCTGGTTTCGGCTGGCCATACCGTATCCAATGACACAGTACCATGTCCAATGGTGCGCTCTAAGGCCGTATCCCCCCCCCCCGTGTGTGTGGAAATGGTAGCATTTATACCAGTGGCACGACCCAGAGATTGGACCAACCATGCCCGAGTGATGCCCGAGTGTCCAAGGGAGGATGGCCATATATAGGGGAGCATGCTTTCTGACCCTTTAATGTATGTACCATCATAAGGACCAGAAGAAAGGCAGTGCGTGAAGGTGAACTAGCCCGACTCTAATGCACCTTCACGGCTTAAGGGGAGGGATAAGTGACCCCCCTGCTGGAGGTCAAAGACATCCATGTCTCTCTGGCCTTCAAGGCACTGCTTGCGCCCGACCAAAATGTCACTGCTGGGCATGGGTGTAAGAGTGGTGACCCCCCCCTTATGGAGGTCTGTCCTACCTCCAGCCTGGCATGCTCCACCTCAGCCTGTGCGTATCCGGAGGGTGCTGTGCGCAAGCCTGGACGTAGCTGGTTTCGGCTGGCCATACCGGATCCAATGGCACAGTACCTAGGTGTCCGAGAGAGGATGGCCCTTGGTGGGCACGGCTGGCGGGCATCTCCCCGGCCGTGGAGGAAAATGCGCACGGTGGAATGCAAACACCTACCAGCAGGTATATAGGGAGAGTGTCACTCCGGATGGTTGCGAAACGGAGCTCTCCCGACCGATAGGCATACAAGACCTGACAGAGACTAGGCACTCAGGCTAGGCACCCGGCTGTTCCATACCCGGAAAACATAAGGGCGTCTATACGTGAGGCACACGACCATGCTCATGCCACTCTGGAGGCCAGCCATGTTCGGAGGAAGCAGTATTATGAACGAAAGCGTCGTGAGGTGTCCTTCTATGTGAATGACCTGGTTAAGGTGAAAACACACCCCAAATCCGATGCACTCGCTAATTTCACAGCTAAATTAGCTCCTGTATATGCTGGCCCATTCCGTGTATCTCATAAAGTCTCGGATGTGAATTATAGATTGATGAGAGTGGACACAGGAGAAGATGCAGGAGTGTTTCATGTCGTCAATATTCAGCCCTTTCACACGTGGGAGTCGATGGCACAGCGCCGTCACAGCCAGCAGACACCGACAGTTGCTCAGGCGTCTGAAGGTCCGACAGATCTGACAGACAGTTCCGGGGATGAGGACAGCTATCAGCCCTGTGACATGTCTGCCCCACAGGTGGGGTACGCCCATGACACGTGGCCCTGTACTCAGGAGGCCCCAGATTCATGTGCTGACTACTCTGGCACTGACTCAGCATTTAGAGCTCCACACCCTGACTCACACGACCATGATACAGATTGGACTGGTACACAGTACTCACTACGTCCTAGGGGAGTTCCTAGGATCACTTCAGGGTGGTCGGAGACTAAGTGGACCAACCCCCACCACACTCATAGACTGGACTTTTGAATATCACACTTGGGGGGTACGTTAGGTGATGTTTGGTTGGTTACTGTTCATATACTGGTGTTATTGTTTGGTTCCTGTTGGCGGTGTGTTCTGTATTATTTGGTCTTTTACTGCACTGTCTGTATTTTGTTTTTATCGGAGTGTATGCTTTGCTGCAGAGATGGGGACTCGAGTTTGGGACTCGGACTCGAGTCGCACTTAAGTCGCATATACAGTGACTTCAGACTCGACTTAGACTTGCATTCAAAAGACTTGTGACTCGACTTGGACTCGTGATTTGAGACTCGTGAACAATCTTTTATTTGTAATGTTCTTTTGTGTTTCATTTGACAACCTTTTCTCCGCCTGTCTGTATGCTTTTTACTTCCTGCTGACGTAGCATTTTCGGCGCGCCGACCCTCGCGCCGGTCGCGACAAGTCAAATATTTCGTAAGTGACCGTTGCGCGCGACTCCGCACACGCAAACCTGGCGCTGCGCGCAAAACATCGCAATCATGGCGGCGCTGGTGAGGACGCTCGCTTCTGTTCCACCATTCATAATAAGTTTTGGGTACAAAACAAGTACAAGTAGCAAATAGAAGAGCAGCAAACTGCAGCGTGTGTGGCATAAAAATACAGGACGCTGGTTCCACCACATCTAATTTTATTCGCCACCTGAAAACCCACCCGGAAAGGTTAGTCACTGCCTGAAAGGTTATTAGCAATATTGCAATATTAGTATTGACTTGCCACAAGTGCACCAGTAGAGGGTGTTCAGTCATGGAGGCCTCATAATGCGCTCTCACCCAGCCAGGCTAAGACCTTTCAAATATATAGTTTAAAATGTGATTTATTTTTTATTTCACAGCCCTCCTTTATCTTTTAGAACAAAATATATCAGATGTTCTACTGAAAGAAGAGAATATTGTATCCAGAAAAATGTCAGTTTTGTTAGAAAAATACTTTTTGGAGAAAAATACGGATACAAAATTTTTCTGGAAAACATTTGTGTGTGCATGCACACTTTAAAAAAAAAACTGTATTTCTTCATTTACCAGTTTAAGCTATTATACATCAGAAGTGTCATAACAGAACATTACAACTATACAGTGATTTGTGACTACAGTGTCACTCAAATATTTGGGAGTTGACTTGGACTTGAGACCAAAGACTTGAGACTTGACTTGGACTTGAGGTCAAAGACTTGAGACTTGACTTGGAATTGCAAAAAATGACTTGTGAGCATCTCTTATTTGCTGCCATGTATGTCTGGTGTTTGCACATTATCTTCCGTATGTTTCAGCAGAGTTTCCCATGTTATATTGCTATGTGTGATAATGGAGTCGCCTGCTCCTTGAGCGACGGCTGGGGACAGCCTTTAAATGGCCTGGGGAAAATATGTAACAGTCAGAACTGTACACTGTCTCTTTAAGAAACAGCGAGTGTGCCTGCATCAGTACGCAGCGCACAGAGAGTTAGTTTAGTTTTCCCTCGACTCACCGACAGACTGCTTGTCCCTGCTCGTTCATGTTGTTTCTCTTCATTGTGAGTAACGCAAGAGAGCTTGTAACGGTCTTCATTCATGTATGGATGGTCCCGTAGAGCTGGAGCTCAGACTGTGTCAAATAAACCAAGATTCATACCGTCTACACGACTGCCGTGTTTGTTTCTGGCCTCCTCCCTGTGCTCCACAACTCATCCCCTGAACTCTGCTCCCAATCTTATATTCATTGCACTGGCTCCCAGTAAATAGAATTCATTTTAAAATTCTTGTTTTTACATATAGAGCATTAAATGGCCAGGCTCCTGTATACATCACACAGCTCCTTACTAAATATTCACCATCTCGCTGTCTCCGCTCACAGGACCAAAGTCTATTGGCAGTTCCCCGGACTCGATTTAAGACCAAGGGGGACAGAGCTTTTCAATCTATAGCACCCAGGCTCTAGAACAGCCTCCCTTTACACCTCCGTTACGCTCGATGGAGGAGGCCCGACGAGCGAGAACAGTGCTACACAAAACGTGAAACAACTCTTGACGTGAAAGCTCCGTGCGGAGCGCGAGCACAACAGACACACACTCACGCTGACACGAAACTTTAGACAAAGACGAGCACAAGACACTGCGCGAACGCACATTAAATAGGTGATTAACACAGACCCTTGTGATCTCGAGACAAGGCACAGGTGATACTACGAACACGCTCACGGACAACCCACACCCACGGAAGTACATACATGGACATAACGACACGCAGACAACGTAACAGCACGCCCACAGGAAAGGGTCCGGGACTGTCACCGTAACAGAACCACCCGCCAGGGGCTCGCTACTCCCGGAGCGTCCCACGCAGCTGGAAAGCCCTGAACCTACACCGACGGGCAGGTCCGAAGCCGCCGGGATCACGAGCCTCCGAGAGCCGTCTCCCCCGATGGTGGGAACCGCCACGAACAGCCCTAGTACACCTTCCCTGGGAAGACAGGGGAAAATACATTAAACACGGGCACAGCAACAAACACACACACGGGAACATTAAACACGAAAGGCACAAGAGGGAAAAGGAGATTAGGAAGCCACACGGGGATAGACAAACACACAGGAACAGGCAGCCATGACAGCACTCCGCCAGCCTGCCAAAGCGCAAGCGGTGGCGGGGTCCGTCCTGGGGGCGCAGACGCAGCGGGCGGTACAGGCGGCGGAGTCCCTCCGGTCTTCGGGATGTGACTCCGCGCGCACGATGCGCTGCTCGGGGCTCCCGCTTGCCTTGCTCCCGATGGCTTTCCTTGGGGAGCTTCTGCCCTCCTTCTGGGCGCCACCGGAGTCCTGGCTCTCTGCCACGCGCTGGCTGGGGTCCGCCTCGTCTCCAAGGGCGCCCTGAACCCCCGCCTCGGACCGCTGGCTATACCAGGACCTCCTCGCACTCCCGAGGATGCCGTTGCCTCACCACTCGCCGTCTCCATCTCCTCCTCACTCTCGGAGACGCTGCGACCAAGAGACATGGGCTCCTCTGGGGTCGGGCAGCGAGAACAGTCCATACCGCTTTCTTCCGAAGGGGCCCGATGTTCTTCCCGCGCGGACTGCACAGTAGCCTCCGAGCACTGAGCGTCACTGTCTTCCTCGCTCTTGCTACCTTGCTCGGAGGGGAGCAGGCGAACGGACGGAGAGGGGCTGGCTTTCTCCTGTCCCTTGCCGTAATACTCGGTCGGAGCCGAGTATACGGACGGAGGGGGACTGACCACTTCCTCCTCTTCATCGGAGCGCTCGGTGGACTCTGAACACTCAGACGGCGGAGGGCTGAGGTTTCCCTCTTCCTCGCTGGAGTGCTCCGTCGGACCCGAAGACACTGACGGAGGGGGGCTAACGTTGTTTTCCCCTTCGCCATAGTACACAGTGGGTGCTGAATATACCAATGGTGAAGGGCTGACGTCATCGCCCTCCTCACCATAGTAGACGGTCGGAGCAGAGAACAGGGATGGGGCGTAACTGGCTCTGTCTGTCTCCTCCTCTCCCGACTCATCACTCCCGAACTCGAACTCGGGAGGAGTGGCAGCCACCATGCCCGCATACACAACCAGCGGGTCCTCATCGCTCTCCTCACCGCTTGCCGGGGAGGACTCCCTTCTCATTGCGCGGAGACCCTCTCTCCACGCAGCCTCAAAGAAGGGATCTTCTCTCTTCTCCTCCTCAGGATATGCCATGGTCGGAGGGCAGTGACTCTCCCTCCACATCGTCTGTGTGGCCAGCCGGAAGCATTCGGCCTCTGCCTCTGTTTCGGCCGCCAGAGCACCACGCAGCATGCTCGCACAAACGGGCTCCTGCTGTCTTTCCCCCACTGGACCGGGGGTGTCGCGGTGGCGTGCAGGGGAAGAGGAGTGGTGTTGCTTCGCCCTCTTCTTCCCCTTCTTACGTGTAGACGTATAACCAGGCATCGTCGGCTCGTCTTTATGTTACGCTCGATGGAGGAGGCACGACGAGCGAGAACAGTGCAACACAAAACGTTTATTTCACAACTCTTGACGTGAAAGCTCCGTGCGGAGTGCGGGCACAACAGACACACACTCACGCTGACATGAAACTTTAGACAAAGACGAGCACAAGACACTGCGCGAACGCACATTAAATAGGTGATTAACACAGACCCTTGTGATCTCGAGACAAGGCACAGGTGCGACTACGAACACGTTCACTGACAACCCACACCCACGGAAGTACAAACATGGACATAACGACATGCAGACAACGTAGCGGCACGCCCACAGGGAAGGGTCCGGGACTGTCACCGTAACACTCCGGTTAGCAGACTCTGTTGATTCCTTTAAAAAAGAGTTAAAAACTTTTCTCTTTAAACAGGCCTTCTGCTAGTATATATGCGGATGTGTGCATATGCGTGCGTATATGTATGTTTATATGTATATATATATGTTGTGTGGTGTTTTATCAAAGGTTATTATGTTGTTTTATTTTATCTTATTTTATTTGTCTACTTTTTTCATCTTATTTAGGGTTCACACGCGTAGTGTGGGAAACCTATTGTAATTGTTTACTATTGTATTACCTTCTATTATCTGTTGTGCTACATGTACAGCGCTTTGTGACTATTGTCTGTGAAAAGCGCTTTATAAAAGCTTACTTACTTACTTACTAGGTGTTTTAATCAGGACGCTCCAGGTCTTCAGAGTAATATTCACACTCCTAGTCCAGAGCTCTCCAAGAACGACTCTGACAACATCAATGTGGCTAAGTGCTACACTACCACTATTTTACATCAGCTTTTATCACTTGGCTTATTCATAGTCTTAGAGATACTGTAGATGTTACGTTCTTCATCACTCAATAATAACTTAGCATGTAATACTCACAGTACTCGTGTAAAGTGTCACCTAAATGTGTGGAGAGAAATATTTAACTACATTGTTTTGGCCCCTTGTTCCGTAGTCAAATCTGAAAAGCGCTGTTAACATTTCTCATCAGAGACGTGGTGACTCTACTGTGTCAGACCAGGGGCTCTAACTCAGTACATGATTTAACTAGTGTGTCTGTCAGTTTGATCGTATCTGGCATTAGGACAACGTGAAGTGGCTTCTGGATAGTTAAGGTACTTTTGCCATATTTGTGTAACTTACCTTGGTATATATATATTTTTTGTGTGTGTGTGTGTGTGTGTGTGTGTGCAAGCATCTGTGTGTGTGAATGCGAGCATGTGTGTGTGTGTGTGTGTGTGTGTGTGTGTGTGTGTGTGTGTGTGTGTGTGTGCAAGCACGTGTGTGTGTGTGTATGCGAGCATATGTGTGTGTGTGCGTGTGTGTGTGTATGCGAGCATATGTATGTGTGTGTGCGTGTGTGTGTGTGTGTGTGTGTGTGTGTGTGTGCAAGCACGTGTGTGTGTGTATGCGAGCATATGTGTGTGTGTGTGTGTGTGTGTGTGTGTGCAAGCACGTGTGTGTGTGTGTATGCGAGCATATGTGTGTGTGTGCGTGTGTGTGTGTGTGTATGCGAGCATATGTATGTGTGTGTGCGTGTGTGTGTGTGTGTGTGTGTGAGCATATGTGTGTGTGTGTGTGTGTGTGTGTGTGGGTGTGTGTGTGTGTGTATGCGAGCATATGTGTGTGTGATGAAGCTTCTCTGAGCAAGTCCTGTCTCAAGCAGCAGTCCATATCCTGTTTACTTACAAGCATTGTCTAATTTCTAAATCAGATCCTGGATCAGTTTAATTAGTTTAACCAGGACTTAAAATATTTGTCTACCCAAAGGAAAAGAGGTCAGAGATCAGTGATTAAGGACAGTCAGTGTGCAGGGGTCTGGTCTGAGTTGCAGGACCTCATTGTGGGTTTCCTGTGTGACTAACGTCTGCCCTGCTTTGAGATGAGGAGTGTCTTGGAGTGAGTTGGTATACTTTATTTCCCTGTTGTCGTGTTCAGGTTTTGTGAATGTGTGAGTGTGTTATGACTTCCTGTCCATGTGTTGTATGTATTCTGTAAAATGTAAAAATTTAAATGTGCCATATTTTGTCAATTGTGATTTTCTCCTCAATCAAAATTTGTCCTCTGCATTTACCCACCTGTGCAGTTAACACATACACACACAAATTTGTGATTACTAGGGGTCTGTGGATCAAACGTGTCCAGAGCGGTGGGCAGCCCTAGCCCGGCGCCCGGGGAGCAGTTGGGGTTAGGTGCCTTGATCAAGGGCACCTTAGTCATGGCCTCAGGTCTGGGAATCAAACCCACGACCCTCCGGTCAGAAGACCGCTTCCCTACCACCAGGCCATGTGAGATGTCAATCAATCAATCAATCAAATTTTATTTATATAGCGCTTTTTACAACAGTTGTTGTCACAAAGCAGCTTTACAAGTGCCGAGTCCTAGCCCCCAGTGAGCAAGCCAAGGGCGACAGTGGCAAGGAAAAACTCCCTAGTTTTTTGCATGAGGAAGAAACCTTGAGAGGAACCAAGACTCAGGGGGGAGCCCATCCTACTGTGGCCGACACCGGTCACCGGTGTGTCTACATGTGTGTGTTGGACAGAAGTGTTTGCTTTACCTTCAAACCTATCCTGAACACAGTGACCCCAGTGCTTTACCTTTAAACCTGTCCTGAACACAGTGACCCCAGTGATCTACCTTCAAACCTGTCCTGAACACAGTGACCCCAGTGATTTATCTTCAAACCTGTCCTGAACACAGTGACCCCAGTGCTTTATCTTCAAACCTGTCCTGAACACAGTGACCCCAGTGCATTATCTTCAAACCTGTCCTGAACACAGTGACCCCAGTGATCTACCTTCAAACCTGTCCTGAACACAGTGACCCCAGTGATTTATCTTCAAACCTGTCCTGAACACAGTGACCCCAGTGATCTACCTTCAAACCTGTCCTGAACACAGTGACCCCAGTGATCTACCTTCAAACCTGTCCTGAACACAGTGACCCCAGTGATCTACCTTCAAACCTGTCCTGAACACAGTGACCCCAGTGATCTACCTTCAAACCTGTCCTGAACACAGTGACCCCAGTGCTTTATCTTCATACCTGTCCTGAACACAGTGACCCCAGTGATCTACCTTCAAACCTGTCCTGAACACAGTGACCCCAGTGATTTATCTTCAAACCTGTCCTGAACACAGTGACCCCAGTGATCTACCTTCAAACCTGTCCTGAACACAGTGACCCCAGTGATCTACCTTCAAACCTGTCCTGAACACAGTGACCCCAGTGATCTACCTTCAAACCTGTCCTGAACACAGTGACCCCAGTGCTTTATCTTCAAACCTGTCCTGAACACAGTGACCCCAGTGCTTTACCTTCAAACCTGTCCTGAACACAGTGACCCCAGTGCTGTCCAGGTGACTATCTAAAGAGTGACGTTCCAGCCCTAGCCAAGGTTGTCTACTCCCAGAGTGTGTGGATGTTCCTGTGAGGGGTCAGTGTGGGGTGATGGAGTCTCTCCTGGACTTCACACTGCTGACATTGGCAGCTTCCTCCACTGTCTCTGTCTTGTACCTGGATGTTGATGTTCAAGTACCTGGGTGTTGATGTTTCAGTATCTGGATGTTTCAGTACCTGGATGTTTCAGTACCTGAGGGGTGATGTTTCAGTAGCCGAGGCTACTCTAGAGTAAGTGAGGGAGATGGTCAGGATGAAGAACCCGGCTCAGAACGAAGTCTGCATGATGGGGTTGTAATGTATTTATTGCAAATAGAAAAGGTGTAAAAACTAAAGATTTACACGAGCACAGCAAAAGGAAAATAGCACAGTGCTACAGCATAAGTTGGGGTGTGTGTGTGTGTGTGTTGTGTTTAGTCTGATTTGAGTGTAGATCTCAGAGGTGTGTAGGAGACTTCAGTGTGGTAACAGATCTCCCCATTAACACTCCACTCACACTGATGCTTCTCAACACAGCTCACCTGATAGAGAGAGAGAGAGAGAGGGGGGGGGGGGGAGAGAGAGAGAGTGGGGGAGGGGAGAGAGAGAGCGAGGGAGGGAGAGAGAGAGAGGGTGACAGAGAGAGGGGGAGGGTGAGAGAGGGAGGGTGAGAGAGAGAGAGAGAGAGTCTTCGATAACTATCACATCAGGTCATAGGTCAAATTAAGTTGTATCTTTAAAAATGTGTCTACCTGAAACTTATTTTGAGTGAGTATATCTTCTCTCCTCTTAGAACCTGAAGATGTAAACACGAAGAAGCCATCTTAAACTTACAATAACCGAAGAAGACATTTAGAGAAGAACCCTAACCCAGGAACTAATCCAGATAGAAATGTCTCCTAGTTACCATTATATCTCCAGTTGTACACGAGGACACAGCAGAGGCCGCACACACACATGAGCAGCGGAACACACACGCCCACGACATACACACACCTCCAACACACGCTGCAGGCCGACGAGGACGAGACGTGTGAGTGCTCATCACAGTTGCCCGTGTCTGAATTCAGAGAAGTGAAACCATCCCGGGGTTAAGGGGGCAGAATAAACCGCCATGCAGCAGAGAGAGGTGTGAAAACCATGGCTTTAAAAAGAACCACCTTTCCACAAACCTCTTTGTGTTTGTAGAGTTTAATGACATTTTCATGAAAACGTTCTAACATCATAAAAAGTTACTGGAGAATAATATTTCAAAGGTCAGAGTAAACGAGTCGTCTCACCGTTAAGAGACAGTCGAGTGCTCCTGTTGCCGTAGTAATATTTCTCTCCGGTGACCCGGGCGCAGTAGTAGAGTCCCAGGTCTGATTGTGTGACGTTGATTATATCCAGGTTGTAGGTTTTTTTAGTGTCGTTCCACGTGAAGCGATAGCGTGGCAGGACTGCACTGCTGGTCGCGATGTTGAGGGCAGGTTGCTGGTCGTGGGAACAGTTCCTAAACCAGGCGATGTTTGAGCGCATCGGTATGTCACAGTCGCAGTACAGAGTGACATGGTCTCCACGTTTCACTCTCATCTCCACGTCTTCTCCACAGTCGCTCCTCTGAGCCATCAACACCACACCTGCAGGAGAACACACTTTCAGGTCTGACAGGTCTTGTGTTCTGTGTGCAAAGACCTTGTGTGTCTACAAACTGTGTTAAAGTATGGTACAGCAACACAGAAGAGACATTATATATATAATCATCTCACAGGTAAATGCAAATTAAAAAACAAATACTCACACATGAAAGTAAGGAGGGTCACTCCTGACGTCTCCATCTCTGAGCGACGCTGGGTGTGATGGTGTGATTTGGTGAACTAACAGTTTACCCAGAAATCTGATTGGTCCTCGTCAGTGGACATTTTATCAGATCTCACAGCTTAGTGGCATATGAATTGTCTACTCAGCAATGAGGAAGTAATCACACACTTCCTGTAGGTCGTTCTTCATATGGCAATGGAGTGGTTCGTTCCGTCATTGTCTGTTTGGTTATGCTGTTGTGCCTTAGTGTTTCTAGTATCTTGTCGCCCCTGTATCCATTGCTGTTCATGTGTTTACGGTTTTTAGTTTGTATGTTCTCATGTATCCATGTACTCGCTTGTTTAGTGTGTCCGTTTTGGTTGTATCCTCTCCCTAGAGTTTAGCATAGCCCCTTGTTTTGTGTTAAGTGCTGTATCCTGTTACGTCGTGGTCTTTTGTATGATTGTTCTCTCTCAGTGTTTCTTCTAAGAGTATTACCTAGTTGGTTATTGTTCTATTTCTTGCAGTCGTTATTAAACCTCCCCAAAACTTGCTTTTGCGTCACACCTGTCCCCCACAATCGTTACAATACTGTAATTACTGTTATTTTAAATCACTGTGATTGTTTTTTGTCACTATTGCTATTTTTTTTTTCTTTGGCAATATTGTTGTAACTACAGTCATGCCAATAAAGCTTCTTTGAATCTGAATCTGAGAGAGAGAGAGAGAGAGAGAGAGAGAGAGAGAGAGAGAGAGATGTAGAGAGAGACAGAGAGAATACGAAGTGACACTTATGTCTTTGGTTAGAAATCAGGTTAAGATTTATCTGATTATAAATAACTGAAAGTCATGGATTATGTATTCATTGAATGGCTTATATATAGAGCTCTGATGTAGAGGTCTGATATAGTGGTCTAATTTAGAGATCTGATATTAAGATTTGATGTAGAAATCTGATATTAATGTTTGATGTAGGGGTCTGATGTAGAGGTCTGATGTAGAGGTCTGATGTAGGGGTCTGATGTAGGGGTCTGATGTAGGGGTCTGATGTAGGGGTCTGATGTAGAGGTCTGATGTAGGGGTCTGATGTAGGGGTCTGATGTAGAGGTCTGATGTAGGGGTCTGATTGGAATGCATATCATGTTCTGCCGTCTTGTGCTTTTGTGTGATTGAACTCTGTTCAAGCCTCACATCTGCCCCTTATCTGCCCCACATCTACCCCACATCTACCTCACATCTACCCCTTATCTGCCCCTTATCTGCCCCACATCTGCCCCACATCTACCTCACATCTGCCCCTTATCTGCCCCACATCTGCCCCTTATCTGCCCCACATCTACCTCACATCTGCCCCTTATCTGCCCCACATCTACCTCACATCTGCCCCTTATCTGCCCCACATCTGCCCCACATCTACCTCACATCTGCCCCTTATCTGCCCCTTATCTGCCCCACATCTGCCCCACATCTGCCCCACATCTGCCCCCACATCTGCCCCACATCTGCCCCTTATCTGCCCCTTATCTGCCCCTTATCTGCCCCCACATCTGCCCCACATCTGCCCCATATCTGCCCCACATCTACCTCACATCTGCCCCACATCTACCTCACATCTGCCCCTTATCTGCCCCCACATCTGCCCCCACATCTGCCCCTTATCTGCCCCTTATCTGCCCCACATCTGCCCCTTATCTGCCCCACATCTGCCCCTTATCTGCCCCTTATCTGCCCCCACATCTGCCCCACATCTGCCCCTTATCTGCCCCTTATCTGCCCCACATCTGCCCCACATCTGCCCCCACATCTGCCCCACATCTACCTCACATCTGCCCCTTATCTGCCCCACCTCGGAGGGAAGGTGTAGGGCTCCCCGTGGTCACAGGTTAAGTTAAAGTCAAGTGTGTGTGAGTGAGTGTGTGGAGGCTGACGTTTGGTCTTATTTCATATGAAGTGAGCACAGTTTGTTGTGTGTGTAGCGCAGATTGAGAGGTTGGGTGTCACATACGCAGGGGGAGAACTAGAGTGTAGGATATCAGACCTACAGGATATCAGACCTACAGGATATCAGACCTACAGGATATCAGACCTACAGGATATCAGACCTACAGGATATCAGACCTACAGGGCTGCACTCAGGCAGGCAGTAGACACAGGGACTCTGTCAGGACTTCCTGTGTGTGTGTGTGTGTGTGTGTGTGTGTGTGTGTGTGTGTGTGTGTGTGTGTGTGTGTGTGTGTGTGTGTGCGCACACGGGTATGTATGCAGATAGTCTCTTCAGAGTTGAGGTGGGCATCTCTAACCAAATGTTTCCATGTGTGTGTGTGCTTGTGCGTATGTTGGTGTGTGTGTGTGTGTGTGTGTGTGTGTGTGTGTGTGTGTGTGTGCGTATGTATGCAGATAGTCTCTTCAGAGTTGAGGTGGGCATCTCTAACTAAACGTTTCCATGTGTGTGTGTGCTTGTGCGTATGTTGGTGTGTGTGTGTGTGTGTGTGTGCGTGTGCGTATGTATGCAGATAGTCTCTTCAGAGTTGAGGTGGGCATCTCTAACCAAACGTTTCCATGTGTGTGTGTGCGCTTGTGCGTATGTTGGTGTGTGTGTGTGTGTGTGTGTGTGTGTGTGTGTGCGTATGTATGCAGAAAGTCTCTTCAGAGTTGAGGTGGGCATCTCTAACTAAACGTTTCCATGTGTGTGTGTGCTTGTGCGTATGTTGGTGTGTGTGTGTGTGTGTGTGTGCGTGTGCATATGTATGCAGATAGTCTCTTCAGAGTTGAAATGGGCATCTCTAACCAAAGGTTCCATGTGTGTGTGAGTGTGTGTGTGTTTAACCTGATGTGTTTATTGTGAATGTTCAAATTGTACTGATGAGGGAAATAGAATGTATTCGTCAGAACTAGAGGTGTTTAACAGTGGCCTAGAGGTGTTTAACAGTGGCCTAGAGGTGTTTTACAGTGGACTAGAGGTGTTTAACAGTGGACTAGAGGTGTTTAACAGTTACCTTTTCAGCTGTCAGAAGGTTCGTTGGACAGGAGATATGTCACTGTAGTTTGCAGATGAACTGTGTCTCTGCAGAAACACTTTAAAGAATATATAGAGTAACTAATTTACATGACATTAAGAATATATTTTAAATTTAATATGTTTATTAATTGTGTGTAATGTTAAAGTACCAGTCATACGCTAGAAATGACGGACTGGGCTGATTATTTCAGACGCTAATTTTGATGTTAATTTATCTCAGGAGTTAACAGTGGCAGACTTAGCAATTTGGGGGCTCAAGGTGAATTTAGCTAGGGGGCCCATCAATATTAATATGTGAGAAATAAGTTAGATAGTCAGGGGGGCCCCTACAGTGGGCTGCAGTGGGAGGGGCCCAAGGCAGTTGCCTAGCGACGCCTCTGGGTGTTAATTTAGATGTTAAATAGTATCTGTTAAATTTTACTTGTGGTTTCAAAACTATAAAAATGCACCTGCACATTTCCTCTTAATAGAGTAATTTTGTTTTTAATCTAGAGCACAAATGTTGAGTTGAAGATACATTTCATCACTGTAAATTCATGTTCTGAAGTGTGTATGATTAATACATGTAGGTCTTTGTTATTACAGTAATATGTAAATAGGAGGATCCTTTCACAGCTGTTTTGAATTTACATTTCTGTTTTGCTCAGGTTTAGAATGTAGTTCTTTTAGTTTTTTTTTTATGTTTTTCAACATTTTGCTTTTTAGGTTGTTAAAAGCTTGTGTGGTTTCTGCTGTTATGGAGCACAAGAGATCAGCCTTGTTTCCAATAACACGAATGTCTCTTTACTGCCCCCTCAGGTGGTAGGAGAGAATTACCATTAGATGGAATACCACAGACACCCCTCGCTCACTGACACAGTTTTAAAATGCTTGCTTCCTTGTCACTTGCTATATTAGCACTTTAATTCTAAGTCTCCTTTTCTCCTTTTTAATGGTTCCAACCAGCCCAGTTCTGTAGATGATGGAGCAGTCAATCACAAGCTGTGTTAAGATGTAACAGGACCAGGATATAAGAGGTTATCTTCATGGTGATTTCTCTGGAAGCTCATTAAGAACTTTGAGAGGTGTTGCTTCTGTGCTCAAATGAGTCCAAGCACCATGTGCGTCTGGTAAGCTGCTGCACGTGAGATAATCGTACAATAGAAACCGTCTTATCAGTGGCTGGGAGAGGGATGTGAAATTGGCCTGTAGTTTCTGAGAATATCTGAGATGTCTTTTTAAATAGAGGCTCATAAGATCCGTTTGAAGACTTGTTTCTATAGTGAGTGACTGAGTGTTGGCGCTGTGGACCACGAGTACAGTAGCCGGGCTTTGAAGTGCCGTTTTTTACTACGAGCAACAGTAAACACCTCTGTGAAAGTCACTCTGAATAATTCACACTGAATAATCAGATACACTGAAACTCACACTGAATAATCAGAGAAAAAAACCTTGCTGCTAATTTTCCTCGTTTAGTGCTTTACCAGTGGGCACCTGGGCCCCCCAAAACATCACAGTCTAAATGAAAGAGGTTCATAGGACTGAAATAATAACGTCAGAGTTGTGGGAGTGCAGCTGACACTGAAACTATAAAAATGATTTTGGGAAAGATAGAAAAAAGAAAAACATTTGGGATAGTTTTGAATAGTGAATGGATTCAAAACATTTTCAAACTTTCTAAAATGTTCTGAGCTCTGAAATAGGCTGTTCAGAGCACTATATAACTGAAAGAGGCTGTTCAATATATAACTTGTTTTAGTTGTATGTGTGCAGGATAATCAGAAGTGTGAAAACGTGAGAGTTCCGTTACTGAAATGGTCACGTGGTAGCGGAGAGTTGGGCAGCTTTCCTATTGGCTCCCATCATGACTATTAGCATATGTGGGTGGAGTTACCTCGTCTTGGTGGGCGAAAGAGGGGACACGTCCCCACGATGCTCTTTGACATGGCGTTAGTGGGTGATAGAGGGGACATGTCAGTCTACTGCTGAAATCCCTTCTTGAAGTTCACTGACTTATTTAAGTGCATTGGTGCGTACAGGCCACCAGGGGGCAGCAGCAATCCACTATGAGCCCACAGAGCTGAAGTCCTGCAGCCTGGTGCTAGGAGAGAAGAGGAAGAGGATGAGTCGGATGAGGAAGAGGAGGATGAAGAGGAGGGGCAGAAGACGGGTACAAAGAGAATCAGAAAGAACAACACTGTCCATATTTCCACTCTCATACTGGGATCAGACTGGTTCATGTCTCACAAAGAAAAGCTGTTTCCCTCTTTTTACTGTTTGAGGTCCAAGGACACTCAAATACCATAGTGAATTAAATACTATAGTGAATTAAATACTATAGTGAGCTAAATACTATAGTGAGCTAAATACTATAGTGAGCTAAATACCATCGTCATCATAAATATAGTGAGTCACAGTGAGTCTGGACAGGTGTCTTATATATTCAGATGTACTTGACCAATAAAGTCTGATTCTGAGCAATGAAGGAAAATCAAATTCAGCCTTAGCCATATTTAACAATTACCAATATATTAGCCAATATTTACAATTACTTTTACCTGATTTATAACAATAGTCTGATAGTGTCATATACTATCAGTATGTCTCTAGTGCCTCTAGTGTATGTGTGGGTGTACTGCACACTGCACCCATGTATAATGTGTCCTGTACAGCATCAAATGTCATGCAGTGACAAAATTGACCTGCACACGTGACCTACACACATGACCTACACACTTGACCTGCACACGTGACCTACACACGTGACCCACACACATGACCTACACACTTGACCCGCACACATGACCTACACATGTGACCCACACACATGACCTGCACACGTGACCTAGACACATGGCCTACACATGTGACCCACACACATAACCTACACACGTGACCCGCATACGTGACCTACACACGTGACCTGCACACATGAACTACACACGTGACCAGCACACATGACCTGCACACGTGACCTGCACACGTGACCTATACACGTGAACTACACACAGGACGACAAGGTTGTTCACAAGGTGCGCAACAGGAGTTGTATCAGCTGTACGTCCAGCATGGAGGCCCCAGAGGCTCCGTGATGTAGTCCAGACGTCTGAGTGCACCTGGTGGGGCAGAAGTTCTGATGTGCGTCCTGATGTGGAGCGCGTGCTGTTCTTACGCCGAGACTGCAGGGCGGCGACACACTGAACTGATGGAGCAGGTCTGATAGGATGATGAGAGCTCACGAGTCTGTGAACACCTCCTGTGACTCCAGATGTCACCACGTTCAGCTTCACTCCACTTTCAACAGCTCCTCTTTCCCCTCAATGCTGCATCTGTTTGATGACAGTAACACATGTCATCTTTGTACAGTTCTGTCTTCTTTATGAAGCTCTGGGCATACTGCAGTTCTCTATATAAAACACTGTCTTCCTCTGTATGAATCTCACGTTTGTCGGTGTGTGTGTGTTTCCATCATCCACTGCTTGGAATTTCCATGTAGACAAACACTGTGCAGAACTGCATCATCCAAGCACTGAGAATGAAGATCACCCAGCAAGACTCTTCCTACTGAGGTTGTGGTGTATTGGCGTGTCCACCAGGGGGCAGCAGCAGGTGGTCGCTATATAGAAATGTGCAGAGACTTCAAAACATCCGTGTCCAATGAAAACACATATTCGTACTTATCTTATCTAGCATGGTCATGAGCCCCCAGACGTGCTTTACAAAAATGTAAAATATCTCCTCCTGTGAAGTTACTGAGAACTCGTCTGCTAGTTGGTGTTCATGCTAATGTCAAAAGCAAGAGTTAAACTTTTTCCTTCAACCTTTAGTTTGAAGTGTACCATTTTACTTTTATACACCACCAGGCAGGAGCCTCTCTGTGTTTTATACATGGATGGTTTTAGTTTCAGCTTAATATGTGGCTAACCAGCTCTCATTAAATCTGTGAGCTCCACTCAGCAGTGTCAGGAGTAGAGGTGAAAAAAGGTTCCCTGTGTGTGTGTGTGTGTGTGTGTGTGTGTGAGAGAGAGAGAGAGAGAGAGAGAGAGAGAGAGGGAGGGAGATAGAAAGGGAGAGAGAGAGAGAGAGAGAGAGAGGGAGATAGAAAGGGAGAGACAGAGATGATTATATTGTGATTTGTGGACCTCCTCTGTGAGCAGTTTAAGCAGAACTCTACATGTGTGTAGGTGATGTGTAGGAGAGAGAGAGGAGAAAGAGGGAGAGAGAGAGGGGGAGAGAGAGAGAGGAGTGAATGAGAGAGAGGGGAGAGAGAGGGAACACTTTATTTGATGTCCATTCACATTCTCTGATTACTTGAATCATTTCAGTTTAGTCTTGCATATTGAGAGATGGGGAACTCGTTACCATGGGGAACTTGTTACCATGGGAAACTCGTTACCACGAGGTTCAGAGGTCTTCAGAGGTGAAGGACACCGTACTGCTAATTTCACAGCAGAATCCAACGTTGGTTTAAAAGCAGATCTTGGTTCAAAAAATGAAACCTCTGCCACAAGGGGGCAAGACTGCTCTCAAATCCTCACGATGCTCCAGCTGGCAAAGACACTTGTAGAGACACTTGCCTTTTGACATCCAGGTTCATCTATTCCATGACAAACACAGATAAATTTTACAGTCAATAAAAGTACATGTATCACGTTTGTGAACTATTATCCAAATGTGAATATTTATTGAGTTGTAATGTAATTTTCAAACTTTCTCGAACTTAGGTTGTTCATGAAATGTATGAAGGGTGTCATGTCATACATATACATATATTCATACAGACACCTGGATTTGGTTACAATTTTAGGTTGCCTGTGTGTGTTAAGAGGAGGGCAGACATGACTGTGCTACTTATGACCTCTGAGACTGGAAGAGTGAGAAATAAATCCAGGAAGTAGACAAACTTACGAAGACACCAGGACATGTAGGAGGTGCATATTACTGCACCCTGGAATTACATTTCATATCATTGCAGCCACGAATTCAGTTTTGTGTTATTATGTGTTATGCGATTACGCTCAGCCTGGTCCAGTAGATGAAAAAGGTGGAACTCTGACTGAAAACATCTCAGGGAGGGATGTTTATAACTGTACAGTTATTAAACACTCACAGTAACAGGGAGGGATGTTTATAGCTGTACAGTTATTAAACACTCACAGTAACAGGGAGGGATGTTTATAACTGTACAGTTATTAAACACTCACAGTAACAGGGAGGGATGTTTATAACTGTACAGTTATTAAACACTCACAGTAACAGGGAGGAATGTTTATAACTGTACAGTTTTTAAACACTCACAGTAACAGGGAGGGATGTTTATAACTGTACAGTTATTAAATACTCACAGTAACAGGGAGGGATGTTTATAACTGTACAGTTATTAAACACTCACAGTAACAGGGAGGGATGTTTATAACTGTACAGTTTTTAAACAATCTACTAACTACAATATCTGATGGACATAGATGGCACATAGATGTTTATATTTCAACACATTGTTATTGTAACATATGAAGTTGAACCTACAGAATCTGTTCCATTCTCTCTCGAACGTTCAGTGCCCCCCTGTGGTGAAGAAGAAGAATGCAGCAACCAGCCACACCTGCACCTGTACCCTGTGCAGCTGTCCTGTACCCTGTGCAGCTGACCTGTACCCTGTGCAGCTGACCTGTACCCTGTGCAGCTGACCTGTACGCTGTGCAGCTGACCTGTACCCTGTGCAGCTGACCTGTACCCTGTGCAGCTGTCCTGTACCCTGTGCAGCTGACCTGTACGCTGTGCAGCTGACCTGTACCCTGTGTCCCTGTGGTTTCTCCACATAAACTGCAGCTCTTCCTAACACAGCTGTGCAGTTGACATGTTCATTTCTTGTTTGTAATCAAACACTGATGGATTGTTCAGAGGTTTGAAGTAAACTTCTGAATGCGTTGATCATGGCATGTCCTCGTTAGCACCAGCAGGTCCATCTGGGGGAGCTGCAGGCATTTAACTTTCATCCAGGCCGTTAATAATACGCAGGATCATCGTCTTGGTTAATCGAGTTTTGTCGCTGCCACACTTGTCCCAGAAGGTACAGCTGTGTTGCCTGTTCCTTCCTGACTGATTGATCGGGCTGATTGACTGCCTGACTGATTGGATCTCCTGATGTTTGTCTTCTGTGTTTCCCACTGTTACAGCAGAACTCAGGCTGAAGTGTCACTGGTTCATGAGACTGATGAGAAACTGATGGATTAGTTCAGTGCATTAGTCCGTACACCGAACCATCACACTAGTCTTAACAAGAGACCGTACACCGAACCATCACACTAGTCTTAACAAGAGACCGTACACCGAACCATCACACTAGTCTTAACAAGAGACCGTACACCGAACCATCACACTAGTCTTAACAAGAGACCGTACACCGAACCATCACACTAGTCTTAACAAGAGACCGTACACCGAACCATCACACTAGTCTTAACAAGAGACCGTACACCGAACCATCACACTAGTCTTAACAAGAGACCGTACACCGAACCATCACACTAGTCTTAACAAGAGACCGTACACCGAACCATCACTCTAGTCTTAACAAGAGACCGTACACTGAACCATCACACTAGTCTTAACAAGAGACCGTACACCGAACCATCACACTAGTCTTAACAAGAGACCGTACACCGAACCATCACACTAGTCTTAACAAGAGACCGTACACCGAACCATCACTCTAGTCTTAACAAGAGACCGTACACCGAACCATCACACTAGTCTTAACAAGAGACCGTACACCGAACCATCACACTAGTCTTAACAAGAGACCGTACACCGAACCATCACACTAGTCTTAACAAGAGACCGTACACCGAACCATCACACTAGTCTTAACAAGAGACCGTACACCGAACCATCACACTAGTCTTAACAAGAGACCATACACTGCACCATCACACTAGTATCTTGTCTGAAAGACACATTACTAATGCTACTGTTACTACTATTACTACATGTACTATTACTTTCTACCTGTCACTCACTCACTCACTCACTCACTCACATTTAATGTAATTCTGTGAAGGAGAGACTGTCCTACAGTGCTGGGCCGAGACAGGTCACCTGATCCCACTGCGTCTACACGTCTGTGTGTTTTACAGCGTTTCTGTCCTAAAACACAAACTGCATTCTCAGGCCCCTGAACCCAGCTGCCAGATCAATACTGGTCTCTCTCTCTCTGGAGAACCAGAACCATGTGTGTACATGGACCTGGACCCCTAAACATTAAACACAGAAAACTATAAAGAGAAGAAATCAATCACCACAACTTTGCCAGCCCAAGGTTAGTACCGGTAGATCACTGCTTAAGTACTGACACAGTAAATGCTAATAAAAATGATTTGTGTCAAAACCTGACAGATTGTGTTGAAAACACAAACATGTTCTACTGAACGAGCATCAGAACAACAAACAAACAACACGC